>NC_077232.1:274984280-275215747 GCF_027887165.1 Monodelphis domestica
AAGGAGGATACCAGCAGAGACCAGCTTGACAATAGGAAAGAACTTCCTTGGGGAGCTAAATTGGAACTACCAACTATGGTCATAGAGCCAGACAGGTAGTGGAGAGATTTCTATCATTTCCATTGCCTGAGAGGGATGTCCAACAATAATTCCTTTCTTGGCTTCTATTTTTAATATTAAAGGGATTTCTCAACCCCAGGATGAATATTTTTTTTCTTTTAGATGTTAATTATATTGTTTTAAAATGTTAATTCTATGCATCGATGCCAGTCAAGTTATTTCGTTTTTTTAAACCCTTATATATATATACTTATATATATACTTATATATATACTTATATATATATAGATGTGTGTGTGTGTGTGTGTGTGTGTGTGTGTGTGTGTGTGTGTATTGGCTCCAAAGCAGAAGAGTGGTAAGGGCTAGGCAATGGGGGTCAAGTGACTTGCCCAGGTTCACACCGCTGGGAAGTGGCTGAAGCCAGATTTGAACCTAGGAACTCCCATCTCTAGGCTTGGCTATCAATCCACTGAGCTACCCAGCCGCCCCCCCCCTTATGATTCTTTAAAATATCTAATGATAAATTGTTCTCAGGATAAATTTAAGTGTTCATTGAGTAACTTTGTATGGAAATTGAAGTTATGGATCAGGAACAAAAGGAAATAATCTCAAACTACAACTCTGCCATAACTCAGTAAAAGTCGGCTTTAGATATTCCATTTTGAAAGAGCCATAATATAAGTGATGAATGAGACACAGTGACTCCAAAAGAAAATGTTGACAGCAGTAATAGAAACTACAGATTTTTGTTGGCTGCAGTTATGGGAATAGAAATGACATGAGTAACTAACATTTCTCCAAGGCTAAAAGTCCTTTTTTTCTTTCATAGACTGCTAATAAAGTGCCCCTTAAGTGTAACTCTCTTCTAGACTCTGAGAGCTGGTGCTTTCTAGAGTCTATAGACAGCTTTTCTCTCTGGTGTAATGTCTCATACTTCTTAAAATTACTTCCTTCATAGGGTAACTATGTTTCCTTCCTTCATCCCCTCCCTCCCCTCCCTCCCCTTCCTCCCTTTCCTCCCTTCCTTCCCTTCCATCTCAGTATAAGTTCTAAGTCAGAAGTGTGGTAAGAGCTAGGCAGCTGGGGTTAAGTGACTGGCCCAGGCCATACAACTAGAAAGTATCTACCTAGCTGCCCTGTCCTTTTTTCTGTACTCATATTTGTCCTTAATTTGTCCTCTAGATACATTGTTGTCTAGGTCTCTCTGACATCATTTCCACTAAAGTGGAAGGGGAAAGGAGAGAGAGGGAGAGAGGGAGAGAGAGAAAAGGAGGGAAGGAAGGAAGGATGGAAAGGAGAGGGGAAAAGAGGGATAGAGGGCAAGAGGAAGAAGAGGAGAGAATGCTTTCCAAGAGCAATTTTCTCTCATGGGCTTGACTGCAGCAGAAAATCTGATGTTTTTGAGCTCAAAATTGGACTTGCTAACTCTTTTTGTCTGTAGCCCAAGATGTTTCTCCTATGTGGCATCGTATGCTTTCATCCAATGGCCCAAAGTGTTATGAGTCTTTCAGTTTGATTTAGTTTGTCCACACATTGTGATGAGATTATAGGAAAAGTCCTTAATACCTAATTGACTCTGCTTATTGATTGGTATCAAATAAGTTTCTGTGCCTTCTGTGATTTCATTCATAGGAGTGTCTGTGGAAGCATTCACCTTTGCACATAGACACAATAAAAACAAAATAAATCCCAGGTAGTTGGAGGAGGAAGGACACTCACTAGTAATGAGGGAACCTGGCAGGTCCTCATAGAGAAGTGGTGATTTGTTTTGAATGAAGACAAAAAGCAAGGAGAAAGTGGACTTTGGGCATGGTAGATAGTCAGTGAAAAGGCCGAGAGTGGTGACTTAGTGTATTGAGAGCCAGGCCTAGCTAGAGATTGGAGGTCCTGGGTTGAAATCCAGTCTCAGACACTTCCTAAAAGTGTGGTCCTGGGCAAGTGACTTTACCCCCATTACCTATCCCTTACCACTTTTCTGCTTTGGAACCAATACATGGCATTGATTCTAAGGCAGGAGGTAAGGGTTTAAACCAAACAAAGAAAGAAATAAATAAATAAAACTGAAAGGAATGGACCACCCAAAACTGATGGGTCTGGTGGGTTTTTATAGGGTTCTTGTCTTGGTCCAATAGGATTAGGCACTGTGGGAAGGGAGCAAGGAACCTTGATTGGAGTGATGGGAAATGGTCTTGATTCAAGTTAGTTGGGATGAGGGAAGACTCTTGGAGAGCTGTCAACTAATTGCTATTTAAACTCCAACTTATGGGTTTGGGGCCATAGCTACTGGGCTTACTTTTTACTTTTGAAACCCTCACCTTCCATCTTAGAATCAATAGTGTATATTGATTCTAAAGCAGAAGAGCTGTAAGGGCTAGGCAATGGGGGTGAAGTACTTACCCAGAGTTACAAAATGAAGAAAAGTCTCGGGTCAGATTTGAACCTAGGACCTCTGGTCTTGAGGCCCGGCTCTCTGTCCACTGAGCCACTCAGCTGCCCTCAAACTTCCTTTTCCTGAACTACTCAAGGGTTTTAAACTTTCCCAGGGTTGGTTGGTTTGGTTTTTTGGTAGCTATGAGCCTGACTACATGGGTTCAAGGCTAAATGGCCACCGGTGCCCAGGCTATTTAGCTTGCTGTAGGGTTCATTGATTAGTACACTAAAAAAGGCTGCTGATCTGAACCATGTACTTCAGGAGAAGCCTGACATTCAGAAAGCTTCCTTTGACAAAGGGAACTCCATCAACACGTGCCTTCTTCTTCTGTGACAAGCAGAATGGAGAAGCTGGGGAAATGGGTAATCTCTGCAAGTCCCAGCTGATTGAACCCTTTCTGCTGAGCCTCTCTTCCTTCCCTCCGTGGCCACAAAAAGCTCAGCTGAAAACAAGCCATAAACCTTAATGATGAAGCTGTTCAGTGGGTTGATTTCCAAAGGTGCTTCCTGAGGATAGAAGGAAGGACTTCCCCAAAAGGTCCCCAGGGAGGTACCTGAACTAAATAAAGAGTCCATGCTGTGTCCACACCTGCTCTTACCCAGCTCTCTTTGTGGTCCCAGGATGGCTCCGATCTGAATAGAGCTCAACAGGTGGAACTGCATAAGGAGGATACCAGCAGAGACCAGCTTGACAATAGGAAAGAACTTCCTTGGGGAGCAAAATTGGAACTACCACCTATGGTCATAGAGCCAGACAGGTAGTGGAGAGATTTCTATCATTTCCATTGCCTGAGAGGGATGTGCAACAATAAATCCTTTCTTGGCTTCTATTTTTAATATTAAAGGGATTTCTCAACCCCAGGATGAATATTTTTTTTCTTTTAGATGTTAATTATATTGTTTTAAAATGTTAATTCTATGCATCGATGCCAGTCAAGTTATTTCGTTTTTTTAAACCCTTATATATGTATATACTTATATATATACTTATATATATATATGTGTGTGTGTGTGTGTGTGTGTGTGTGTGTGTGTGTGTGTGTGTGTGTGTGTGTGTGTGTTTGTATTGGCTCCAAAGCAGAAGAGTGGTAAGGGCTAGGCAATGGGGGTCAAGTGACTTGCCCAGGTTCACCCAGCTGGGAAGTGGCTGAAGCCAGATTTGAACCTAGGAACTCCCATCTCTAGGCTTGGCTATCAATCCACTGAGCTACCCAGCCGCCCCCCCCTTATGATTCTTTAAAATATCTAATGATAAATTGTTCTCAGGATAAATTTAAGTGTTCATTGAGTAACTTTGTATGGAAATTGAAGTTATGGATCACGAACAAAAGGAAATAATCTCAAACTACAACTCTGCCATAACTCAGTAAAAGTCAGGTTTAGATATTCCATTTTGAAAGAGCCATAATATAAGTGATGAATGAGACACAGTGACTCCAAAAGAAAATGTTGACAGCAGTAATAGGAACTACAGAATTTTGTTGGCTGCAGTTATGGGAATAGAAATGACATGAGTAACTAACATTTCTCCAAGGCTAAAAGTTCTTTTTTTCTTTCATAGACTGCTAATAAAGTGCCCCTTAAGTGTAACTCTCTTCTAGACTCTGAGAGCTGGTGCTTTCTAGAGTCTATAGACAGCTTTTCTCTCTGGTGTAATGTCTCATACTTCTTAAAATTACTTCCTTCATAGGGTGACTATGTTTCCTTCCTTCCTCCCCTCCCTCCCCTCCCTCCCCTTCCTCCCTTTCCTCCCTTCCTTCCCTTCCATCTCAGTATAAGTTCTAAGTCAGAAGTGTGGTAAGAGCTAGGCAGCTGGGGTTAAGTGACTGGCCCAGGCCATACAACTAGAAAGTATCTACCTAGCTGCCCTGTCCTTTTTTCTGTACTCATATTTGTCCTTAATTTGTCCTCTAGATACATTGTTGTCTAGGTCTCTCTGACATCATTTCCACTAAAGTGGAAGGGGAAAGGAGAGAGAGGGAGAGAGGGAGAGAGAGAAAAGGAGGGAAGGAAGGAAGGATGGAAAGGAGAGGGGAAAAGAGGGATAGAGGGCAAGAGGAAGAAGAGGAGAGAATGCTTTCCAAGAGCAATTTTCTCTCATGGGCTTGACTGCAGCAGAAAATCTGATGTTTTTGAGCTCAAAATTGGACTTGCTAACTCTTTTTGTCTGTAGCCCAAGATGTTTCTCCTATGTGGCATCGTATGCTTTCATCCAATGGCCCAAAGTGTTATGAGTCTTTCAGTTTGATTTAGTTTGTCCACACATTGTGATGAGATTATAGGAAAAGTCCTTAATACCTAATTGACTCTGCTTATTGATTGGTATCAAATAAGTTTCTGTGCCTTCTGTGATTTCATTCATAGGAGTGTCTGTGGAAGCATTCACCTTTGCACATAGACACAATAAAAACAAAATAAATCCCAGGTAGTTGGAGGAGGAAGGACACTCACTAGTAATGAGGGAACCTGGCAGGTCCTCATAGAGAAGTGGTGATTTGTTTTGAATGAAGACAAAAAGCAAGGAGAAAGTGGACTTTGGGCATGGTAGATAGTCAGTGAAAAGGCCGAGAGTGGTGACTTAGTGTATTGAGAGCCAGGCCTAGCTAGAGATTGGAGGTCCTGGGTTGAAATCCAGTCTCAGACACTTCCTAAAAGTGTGGTCCTGGGCAAGTGACTTTACCCCCATTACCTATCCCTTACCACTTTTCTGCTTTGGAACCAATACATGGCATTGATTCTAAGGCAGGAGGTAAGGGTTTAAACCAAACAAAGAAAGAAATAAATAAATAAAACTGAAAGGAATGGACCACCCAAAACTGATGGGTCTGGTGGGTTTTTATAGGGTTCTTGTCTTGGTCCAATAGGATTAGGCACTGTGGGAAGGGAGCAAGGAACCTTGATTGGAGTGATGGGAAATGGTCTTGATTCAAGTTAGTTGGGATGAGGGAAGACTCTTGGAGAGCTGTCAACTAATTGCTATTTAAACTCCAACTTATGGGTTTGGGGCCATAGCTACTGGGCTTACTTTTTACTTTTGAAACCCTCACCTTCCATCTTAGAATCAATAGTGTATATTGATTCTAAAGCAGAAGAGCTGTAAGGGCTAGGCAATGGGGGTGAAGTACTTACCCAGAGTTACAAAATGAAGAAAAGTCTCAGGTCAGATTTGAACCTAGGACCTCTGGTCTTGAGGCCCGGCTCTCTGTCCACTGAGCCACTCAGCTGCCCTCAAACTTCCTTTTCCTGAACTACTCAAGGGTTTTAAACTTTCCCAGGGTTGGTTGGTTTGGTTTTTTGGTAGCTATGAGCCTGACTACATGGGTTCAAGGCTAAATGGCCACCGGTGCCCAGGCTATTTAGCTTGCTGTAGGGTTCATTGATTAGTACACTAAAAAAGGCTGCTGATCTGAACCATGTACTTCAGGAGAAGCCTGACATTCAGAAAGCTTCCTTTGACAAAGGGAACTCCATCAACACGTGCCTTCTTCTTCTGTGACAAGCAGAATGGAGAAGCTGGGGAAATGGGTAATCTCTGCAAGTCCCAGCTGATTGAACCCTTTCTGCTGAGCCTCTCTTCCTTCCCTCCGTGGCCACAAAAAGCTCAGCTGAAAACAAGCCATAAACCTTAATGATGAAGCTGTTCAGTGGGTTGATTTCCAAAGGTGCTTCCTGAGGATAGAAGGAAGGACTTCCCCAAAAGGTCCCCAGGGAGGTACCTGAACTAAATAAAGAGTCCATGCTGTGTCCACACCTGCTCTTACCCAGCTCTCTTTGTGGTCCCAGGATGGCTCCGATCTGAATAGAGCTCAACAGGTGGAACTGCAGAAGGAGGATACCAGCAGAGACCAGCTTGACAATAGGAAAGAACTTCCTTGGGGAGCAAAATTGGAACTACCACCTATGGTCATAGAGCCAGACAGGTAGTGGAGAGATTTCTATCATTTCCATTGCCTGAGAGGGATGTGCAACAATAAATCCTTTCTTGGCTTCTATTTTTAATATTAAAGGGATTTCTCAACCCCAGGATGAATATTTTTTTTCTTTTAGATGTTAATTATATTGTTTTAAAATGTTAATTCTATGCATCGATGCCAGTCAAGTTATTTCGTTTTTTTAAACCCTTATATATGTATATACTTATATATATACTTATATATATATATATATGTGTGTGTGTGTGTGTGTGTGTGTGTGTGTGTGTGTGTGTGTGTGTGTGTGTGTGTGTTTGTATTGGCTCCAAAGCAGAAGAGTGGTAAGGGCTAGGCAATGGGGGTCAAGTGACTTGCCCAGGTTCACACAGCTGGGAAGTGGCTGAAGCCAGATTTGAACCTAGGAACTCCCATCTCTAGGCTTGGCTATCAATCCACTGAGCTACCCAGCCGCCCCCCCCCCCTTATGATTCTTTAAAATATCTAATGATAAATTGTTCTCAGGATAAATTTAAGTGTTCATTGAGTAACTTTGTATGGAAATTGAAGTTATGGATCACGAACAAAAGGAAATAATCTCAAACTACAACTCTGCCATAACTCAGTAAAAGTCGGCTTTAGATATTCCATTTTGAAAGAGCCATAATATAAGTGATGAATGAGACACAGTGACTCCAAAAGAAAATGTTGACAGCAGTAATAGAAACTACAGATTTTTGTTGGCTGCAGTTATGGGAATAGAAATGACATGAGTAACTAACATTTCTCCAAGGCTAAAAGTCCTTTTTTTCTTTCATAGACTGCTAATAAAGTGCCCCTTAAGTGTAACTCTCTTCTAGACTCTGAGAGCTGGTGCTTTCTAGAGTCTATAGACAGCTTTTCTCTCTGGTGTAATGTCTCATACTTCTTAAAATTACTTCCTTCATAGGGTAACTATGTTTCCTTCCTTCATCCCCTCCCTCCCCTCCCTCCCCTTCCTCCCTTTCCTCCCTTCCTTCCCTTCCATCTCAGTATAAGTTCTAAGTCAGAAGTGTGGTAAGAGCTAGGCAGCTGGGGTTAAGTGACTGGCCCAGGCCATACAACTAGAAAGTATCTACCTAGCTGCCCTGTCCTTTTTTCTGTACTCATATTTGTCCTTAGTTTGTCCTCTAGATACATTGTTGTCTAGGTCTCTCTGACATCATTTCCACTAAAGTGGAAGGGGAAAGGAGAGAGAGGGAGAGAGGGAGAGAGAGAAAAGGAGGGAAGGAAGGAAGGATGGAAAGGAGAGGGGAAAAGAGGGATAGAGGGCAAGAGGAAGAAGAGGAGAGAATGCTTTCCAAGAGCAATTTTCTCTCATGGGCTTGACTGCAGCAGAAAATCTGATGTTTTTGAGCTCAAAATTGGACTTGCTAACTCTTTTTCTCTGTAGCCCAAGATGTTTCTCCTATGTGGCATCGTATGCTTTCATCCAATGGCCCAAAGTGTTATGAGTCTTTCAGTTTGATTTAGTTTGTCCACACATTGTGATGAGATTATAGGAAAACTCCTTAATACCTAATTGACTCTGCTTATTGATTGGTATCAAATAAGTTTCTGTGCCTTCTGTGATTTCATTCATAGGAGTGTCTGTGGAAGCATTCACCTTTGCACATAGACACAATAAAAACAAAATAAATCCCAGGTAGTTGGAGGAGGAAGGACACTCACTAGTAATGAGGGAACCTGGCAGGTCCTCATAGAGAAGTGGTGATTTGTTTTGAATGAAGACAAAAAGCAAGGAGAAAGTGGACTTTGGGCATGGTAGATAGTCAGTGAAAAGGCCTAGAGTGGTGACTTAGTGGATTGAGAGCCAGGCCTAGCTAGAGATTGGAGGTCCTGGGTTGAAATCCAGTCTCAGACACTTCCTAAAAGTGTGGTCCTGGGCAAGTCACTTTACCCCCATTACCTATCCCTTACCACTTTTCTGCTTTGGAACCAATACATGGCATTGATTCTAAGGCAGGAGGTAAGGGTTTAAACCAAACAAAGAAAGAAATAAATAAATAAAACTGAAAGGAATGGACCACCCAAAACTGATGGGTCTGGTGGGTTTTTATAGGGTTCTTGTCTTGGTCCAGTAGGATTAGGCACTGTGGGAAGGGAGCAAGGAACCTTGATTGGAGTGATGGGAAATGGTCTTGATTCAAGTTAGTTGGGATGAGGGAAGACTCTTGGAGAGCTGTCAACTAATTGCTATTTAAACTCCAACTTATGGGTTTGGGGCCATAGCTACTGGGCTTACTTTTTACTTTTGAAACCCTCACCTTCCATCTTAGAATCAATAGTGTATATTGATTCTAAAGCAGAAGAGCTGTAAGGGCTAGGCAATGGGGGTGAAGTACTTACCCAGAGTTACAAAATGAAGAAAAGTCTCAGGTCAGATTTGAACCTAGGACCTCTGGTCTTGAGGCCCGGCTCTCTGTCCACTGAGCCACTCAGCTGCCCTCAAACTTCCTTTTCCTGAACTACTCAAGGGTTTTAAACTTTCCCAGGGTTGGTTGGTTTGGTTTTTTGGTAGCTATGAGCCTGACTACATGGGTTCAAGGCTAAATGGCCACCGGTGCCCAGGCTATTTAGCTTGCTGTAGGGTTCATTGATTAGTACACTAAAAAAGGCTGCTGATCTGAACCATGTACTTCAGGAGAAGCCTGACATTCAGAAAGCTTCCTTTGACAAAGGGAACTCCATCAACACGTGCCTTCTTCTTCTGTGACAAGCAGAATGGAGAAGCTGGGGAAATGGGTAATCTCTGCAAGTCCCAGCTGATTGAACCCTTTCTGCTGAGCCTCTCTTCCTTCCCTCCGTGGCCACAAAAAGCTCAGCTGAAAACAAGCCATAAACCTTAATGATGAAGCTGTTCAGTGGGTTGATTTCCAAAGGTGCTTCCTGAGGATAGAAGGAAGGACTTCCCCAAAAGGTCCCCAGGGAGGTACCTGAACTAAATAAAGAGTCCATGCTGTGTCCACACCTGCTCTTACCCAGCTCTCTTTGTGGTCCCAGGATGGCTCCGATCTGAATAGAGCTCAACAGGTGGAACTGCAGAAGGAGGATACCAGCAGAGACCAGCTTGACAATAGGAAAGAACTTCCTTGGGGAGCAAAATTGGAACTACCACCTATGGTCATAGAGCCAGACAGGTAGTGGAGAGATTTCTATCATTTCCATTGCCTGAGAGGGATGTGCAACAATAAATCCTTTCTTGGCTTCTATTTTTAATATTAAAGGGATTTCTCAACCCCAGGATGAATATTTTTTTTCTTTTAGATGTTAATTATATTGTTTTAAAATGTTAATTCTATGCATTGATGCCAGTCAAGTTATTTCGTTTTTTTAAACCCTTATATATGTATATACTTATATATATACTTATATATATATATATATATGTGTGTGTGTGTGTGTGTGTGTGTGTGTGTGTGTGTGTTTGTATTGGCTCCAAAGCAGAAGAGTGGTAAGGGCTAGGCAATGGGGTTCAAGTGACTTGCCCAGGTTCACCCAGCTGGGAAGTGGCTGAAGCCAGATTTGAACCTAGGAACTCCCATCTCTAGGCTTGGCTATCAATCCACTGAGCTACCCAGCCGCCCCCCCCCTTATGATTCTTTAAAATATCTAATGATAAATTGTTCTCAGGATAAATTTAAGTGTTCATTGAGTAACTTTGTATGGAAATTGAAGTTATGGATCACGAACAAAAGGAAATAATCTCAAACTACAACTCTGCCATAACTCAGTAAAAGTCAGGTTTAGATATTCCATTTTGAAAGAGCCATAATATAAGTGATGAATGAGACACAGTGACTCCAAAAGAAAATGTTGACAGCAGTAATAGAAACTACAGATTTTTGTTGGCTGCAGTTATGGGAATAGAAATGACATGAGTAACTAACATTTCTCCAAGGCTAAAAGTTCTTTTTTTCTTTCATAGACTGCTAATAAAGTGCCCCTTAAGTGTAACTCTCTTCTAGACTCTGAGAGCTGGTGCTTTCTAGAGTCTATAGACAGCTTTTCTCTCTGGTGTAATGTCTCATACTTTTTAAAATTACTTCCTTCATAGGGTGACTATGTTTCCTTCCTTCATCCCCTCCCTCCCCTCCCTCCCCTTCCTCCCTTTCCTCCCTTCCTTCCCTTCCATCTCAGTATAAGTTCTAAGTCAGAAGTGTGGTAAGAGCTAGGCAGCTGGGGTTAAGTGACTGGCCCAGGCCATACAACTAGAAAGTATCTACCTAGCTGCCCTGTCCTTTTTTCTGTACTCATATTTGTCCTTAGTTTGTCCTCTAGATACATTGTTGTCTAGGTCTCTCTGACATCATTTCCACTAAAGTGGAAGGGGAAAGGAGAGAGAGGGAGAGAGGGAGAGAGAGAAAAGGAGGGAAGGAAGGAAGGATGGAAAGGAGAGGGGAAAAGAGGGATAGAGGGCAAGAGGAAGAAGAGGAGAGAATGCTTTCCAAGAGCAATTTTCTCTCATGGGCTTGACTGCAGCAGAAAATCTGATGTTTTTGAGCTCAAAATTGGACTTGCTAACTCTTTTTGTCTGTAGCCCAAGATGTTTCTCCTATGTGGCATCGTATGCTTTCATCCAATGGCCCAAAGTGTTATGAGTCTTTCAGTTTGATTTAGTTTGTCCACACATTGTGATGAGATTATAGGAAAAGTCCTTAATACCTAATTGACTCTGCTTATTGATTGGTATCAAATAAGTTTCTGTGCCTTCTGTGATTTCATTCATAGGAGTGTCTGTGGAAGCATTCACCTTTGCACATAGACACAATAAAAACAAAATAAATCCCAGGTAGTTGGAGGAGGAAGGACACTCACTAGTAATGAGGGAACCTGGCAGGTCCTCATAGAGAAGTGGTGATTTGTTTTGAATGAAGACAAAAAGCAAGGAGAAAGTGGACTTTGGGCATGGTAGATAGTCAGTGAAAAGGCCTAGAGTGGTGACTTAGTGGATTGAGAGCCAGGCCTAGCTAGAGATTGGAGGTCCTGGGTTGAAATCCAGTCTCAGACACTTCCTAAAAGTGTGGTCCTGGGCAAGTCACTTTACCCCCATTACCTATCCCTTACCACTTTTCTGCTTTGGAACCAATACATGGCATTGATTCTAAGGCAGGAGGTAAGGGTTTAAACCAAACAAAGAAAGAAATAAATAAATAAAACTGAAAGGAATGGACCACCCAAAACTGATGGGTCTGGTGGGTTTTTATAGGGTTCTTGTCTTGGTCCAGTAGGATTAGGCACTGTGGGAAGGGAGCAAGGAACCTTGATTGGAGTGATGGGAAATGGTCTTGATTCAAGTTAGTTGGGATGAGGGAAGACTCTTGGAGAGCTGTCAACTAATTGCTATTTAAACTCCAACTTATGGGTTTGGGGCCATAGCTACTGGGCTTACTTTTTACTTTTGAAACCCTCACCTTCCATCTTAGAATCAATAGTGTATATTGATTCTAAAGCAGAAGAGCTGTAAGGGCTAGGCAATGGGGGTGAAGTACTTACCCAGAGTTACAAAATGAAGAAAAGTCTCAGGTCAGATTTGAACCTAGGACCTCTGGTCTTGAGGCCCGGCTCTCTGTCCACTGAGCCACTCAGCTGCCCTCAAACTTCCTTTTCCTGAACTACTCAAGGGTTTTAAACTTTCCCAGGGTTGGTTGGTTTGGTTTTTTGGTAGCTATGAGCCTGACTACATGGGTTCAAGGCTAAATGGCCACCGGTGCCCAGGCTATTTAGCTTGCTGTAGGGTTCATTGATTAGTACACTAAAAAAGGCTGCTGATCTGAACCATGTACTTCGGGAGAAGCCTGACATTCAGAAAGCTTCCTTTGACAAAGGGAACTCCATCAACACGTGCCTTCTTCTTCTGTGACAAGCAGAATGGAGAAGCTGGGGAAATGGGTAATCTCTGCAAGTCCCAGCTGATTGAACCCTTTCTGCTGAGCCTCTCTTCCTACCCTCCGTGGCCACAAAAATCTCAGCTGAAAACAAGCCATAAACCTTAATGATGAAGCTGTTCAGTGGGTTGATTTCCAAAGGTGCTTCCTGAGGATAGAAGGAAGGACTTCCCCAAAAGGTCCCCAGGGAGGTACCTGAACTAAATAAAGAGTCCATGCTGTGTCCACACCTGCTCTTACACAGCTCTCTTTGTGCTCCCAGTATGGCTCCGATCTGAATAGAACTCAACAGGTGGAACTGCAGAAGGAGGATACCAGCAGAGACCAGCTTGACAATAGGAAAGAACTTCCTTGGGCAGCTAAATTGGAACTACCACCTATGGTCATAGAGCCAGACAGGTAGTGGAGAGATTTCTATCATTTCCATTGCCTGAGAGGGATGTCCAACAATAATTCCTTTCCTGGCTTCTATTTTTAATATTAAAGGGACTTCTCAACCCCAGGATGAATATTTTTTTTCTTTTAGATGTTAATTATATTGTTTTAAAATGTTAATTCTATGCATCGATGCCAGTCAAGTTATTTCGTTTTTTTAAACCCTTATATATATATATATACTTTTATATATATATATATATATGTGTGTGTGTGTGTGTGTGTGTGTGTGTGTGTGTGTGTGTGTGTGTGTATTGGCTCCAAAGCAGAAGAGTGGTAAGGGCTAGGCAATGGGGGTCAAGTGACTTGCCCAGGTTCACCCAGCTGGGAAGTGGCTGAAGCCAGATTTGAACCTAGGAACTCCCATCTCTTGGCTTGGCTATCAATCCACTGAGCTACCCAGCCGCCCCCCCCCTTATGATTCTTTAAAATATCTAATGATAAATTGTTCTCAGGATAAATTTAAGTGTTCATTGAGTAACTTTGTATGGAAATTGAAGTTATGGATCAAGAACAAAAGGAAATAATCTCAAACTACAACTCTGCCATAACTCAGTAAAAGTCAGGTTTAGATATTCCATTTTGAAAGAGCCATAATATAAGTGATGAATGAGACACAGTGACTCCAAAAGAAAATGTTGACAGCAGTAATAGAAACTACAGATTTTTGTTGGCTGCAGTTATGGGAATAGAAATGACATGAGTAACTAACATTTCTCCAAGGCTAAAAGTCCTTTTTTTCTTTCATAGACTGCTAATAAAGTGCCCCTTAAGTGTAACTCTCTTCTAGACTCTGAGAGCTGGTGCTTTCTAGAGTCTATAGACAGCTTTTCTCTCTGGTGTAATGTCTCATACTTCTTAAAATTACTTCCTTCATAGGGTAACTATGTTTCCTTCCTCCATCCCCTCCCTCCCCTCCCTCCCCTTCCTCCCTTTCCTCCCTTACTTCCCTTCCATCTCAGTATAAGTTCTAAGTCAGAAGTGTGGTAAGAGCTAGGCAGCTGGGGTTAAGTGACTGGCCCAGGCCATACAACTAGAAAGTATCTACCTAGCTGCCCTGTCCTTTTTTCTGTACTCATATTTGTCCTTAGTTTGTCCTCTAGATACATTGTTGTCTAGGTCTCTCTGACATCATTTCCACTAAAGTGGAAGGGGAAAGGAGAGAGAGGGAGAGAGGGAGAGAGAGAAAAGGAGGGAAGGAAGGAAGGATGGAAAGGAGAGGGGAAAAGAGGGATAGAGGGCAAGAGGAAGAAGAGGAGAGAATGCTTTCCAAGAGCAATTTTCTCTCATGGGCTTGACTGCAGCAGAAAATCTGATGTTTTTGAGCTCAAAATTGGACTTGCTAACTCTTTTTGTCTGTAGCCCAAGATGTTTCTCCTATGTGGCATCGTATGCTTTCATCCAATGGCCCAAAGTGTTATGAGTCTTTCAGTTTGATTTAGTTTGTCCACACATTGTGATGAGATTATAGGAAAAGTCCTTAATACCTAATTGACTCTGCTTATTGATTGGTATCAAATAAGTTTCTGTGTCTTCTGTGATTTCATTCATAGGAGTGTCTGTGGAAGCATTCACCGTTGCACATAGACACAATAAAAACAAAATAAATCCCAGGTAGTTGGAGGAGGAAGGACACTCACTAGTAATGAGGGAACCTGGCAGGTCCTCATAGAGAAGTGGTGATTTGTTTTGAATGAAGACAAAAAGCAAGGAGAAAGTGGACTTTGGGCATGGTAGATAGTCAGTGAAAAGGCCTAGAGTGGTGACTTAGTGGATTGAGAGCCAGGCCTAGCTAGAGATTGGAGGTCCTGGGTTGAAATCCAGTCTCAGACACTTCCTAAAAGTGTGGTCCTGGGCAAGTGACTTTACCCCCATTACCTATCCCTTACCACTTTTCTGCTTTGGAACCAATACATGGCATTGATTCTAAGGCAGGAGGTAAGGGTTTAAACCAAACAAAGAAAGAAATAAATAAATAAAACTGAAAGGAATGGACCACCCAAAACTGATGGGTCTGGTGGGTTTTTATAGGGTTCTTGTCTTGGTCCAGTAGGATTAGGCACTGTGGGAAGGGAGCAAGGAACCTTGATTGGAGTGATGGGAAATGGTCTTGATTCAAGTTAGTTGGGATGAGGGAAGACTCTTGGAGAGCTGTCAACTAATTGCTATTTAAACTCCAACTTATGGGTTTGGGGCCATAGCTACTGGGCTTACTTTTTACTTTTGAAACCCTCACCTTCCATCTTAGAATCAATAGTGTATATTGATTCTAAAGCAGAAGAGCTGTAAGGGCTAGGCAATGGGGGTGAAGTACTTACCCAGAGTTACAAAATGAAGAAAAGTCTCAGGTCAGATTTGAACCTAGGACCTCTGGTCTTGAGGCCCGGCTCTCTGTCCACTGAGCCACTCAGCTGCCCTCAAACTTCCTTTTCCTGAACTACTCAAGGGTTTTAAACTTTCCCAGGGTTGGTTGGTTTGGTTTTTTGGTAGCTATGAGCCTGACTACATGGGTTCAAGGCTAAATGGCCACCGGTGCCCAGGCTATTTAGCTTGCTGTAGGGTTCATTGATTAGTACACTAAAAAAGGCTGCTGATCTGAACCATGTACTTCAGGAGAAGCCTGACATTCAGAAAGCTTCCTTTGACAAAGGGAACTCCATCAACACGTGCCTTCTTCTTCTGTGACAAGCAGAATGGAGAAGCTGGGGAAATGGGTAATCTCTGCAAGTCCCAGCTGATTGAACCCTTTCTGCTGAGCCTCTCTTCCTTCCCTCCGTGGCCACAAAAAGCTCAGCTGAAAACAAGCCATAAACCTTAATGATGAAGCTGTTCAGTGGGTTGATTTCCAAAGGTGCTTCCTGAGGATAGAAGGAAGGACTTCCCCAAAAGGTCCCCAGGGAGGTACCTGAACTAAATAAAGAGTCCATGCTGTGTCCACACCTGCTCTTACCCAGCTCTCTTTGTGGTCCCAGGATGGCTCCGATCTGAATAGAGCTCAACAGGTGGAACTGCAGAAGGAGGATACCAGCAGAGACCAGCTTGACAATAGGAAAGAACTTCCTTGGGGAGCAAAATTGGAACTACCACCTATGGTCATAGAGCCAGACAGGTAGTGGAGAGATTTCTATCATTTCCATTGCCTGAGAGGGATGTGCAACAATAAATCCTTTCTTGGCTTCTATTTTTAATATTAAAGGGATTTCTCAACCCCAGGATGAATATTTTTTTTCTTTTAGATGTTAATTATATTGTTTTAAAATGTTAATTCTATGCATCGATGCCAGTCAAGATATTTCGTTTTTTTAAACCCTTATATATGTATATACTTATATATATACTTATATATATATATATGTGTGTGTGTGTGTGTGTGTGTGTGTGTGTGTGTGTGTGTGTTTGTATTGGCTCCAAAGCAGAAGAGTGGTAAGGGCTAGGCAATGGGGTTCAAGTGACTTGCCCAGGTTCACCCAGCTGGGAAGTGGCTGAAGCCAGATTTGAACCTAGGAACTCCCATCTCTAGGCTTGGCTATCAATCCACTGAGCTACCCAGCCGCCCCCCCCCTTATGATTCTTTAAAATATCTAATGATAAATTGTTCTCAGGATAAATTTAAGTGTTCATTGAGTAACTTTGTATGGAA
Source organism: Monodelphis domestica (assembly GCF_027887165.1). Taxonomy (NCBI): domain Eukaryota; kingdom Metazoa; phylum Chordata; class Mammalia; order Didelphimorphia; family Didelphidae; genus Monodelphis; species Monodelphis domestica. The sequence continues at coordinate 275,000,681 of NC_077232.1, forward strand.
ATTGAAGTTATGGATCACGAACAAAAGGAAATAATCTCAAACTACAACTCTGCCATAACTCAGTAAAAGTCAGGTTTAGATATTCCATTTTGAAAGAGCCATAATATAAGTGATGAATGAGACACAGTGACTCCAAAAGAAAATGTTGACAGCAGTAATAGAAACTACAGATTTTTGTTGGCTGCAGTTATGGGAATAGAAATGACATGAGTAACTAACATTTCTCCAAGGCTAAAAGTTCTTTTTTTCTTTCATAGACTGCTAATAAAGTGCCCCTTAAGTGTAACTCTCTTCTAGACTCTGAGAGCTGGTGCTTTCTAGAGTCTATAGACAGCTTTTCTCTCTGGTGTAATGTCTCATACTTCTTAAAATTACTTCCTTCATAGGGTGACTATGTTTCCTTCCTTCCTCCCCTCCCTCCCCTCCCTCCCCTTCCTCCCTTTCCTCCCTTCCTTCCCTTCCATCTCAGTATAAGTTCTAAGTCAGAAGTGTGGTAAGAGCTAGGCAGCTGGGGTTAAGTGACTGGCCCAGGCCATACAACTAGAAAGTATCTACCTAGCTGCCCTGTCCTTTTTTCTGTACTCATATTTGTCCTTAGTTTGTCCTCTAGATACATTGTTGTCTAGGTCTCTCTGACATCATTTCCACTAAAGTGGAAGGGGAAAGGAGAGAGAGGGAGAGAGGGAGAGAGAGAAAAGGAGGGAAGGAAGGAAGGATGGAAAGGAGAGGGGAAAAGAGGGATAGAGGGCAAGAGGAAGAAGAGGAGAGAATGCTTTCCAAGAGCAATTTTCTCTCATGGGCTTGACTGCAGCAGAAAATCTGATGTTTTTGAGCTCAAAATTGGACTTGCTAACTCTTTTTGTCTGTAGCCCAAGATGTTTCTCCTATGTGGCATCGTATGCTTTCATCCAATGGCCCAAAGTGTTATGAGTCTTTCAGTTTGATTTAGTTTGTCCACACATTGTGATGAGATTATAGGAAAAGTCCTTAATACCTAATTGACTCTGCTTATTGATTGGTATCAAATAAGTTTCTGTGCCTTCTGTGATTTCATTCATAGGAGTGTCTGTGGAAGCATTCACCTTTGCACATAGACACAATAAAAACAAAATAAATCCCAGGTAGTTGGAGGAGGAAGGACACTCACTAGTAATGAGGGAACCTGGCAGGTCCTCATAGAGAAGTGGTGATTTGTTTTGAATGAAGACAAAAAGCAAGGAGAAAGTGGACTTTGGGCATGGTAGATAGTCAGTGAAAAGGCCTAGAGTGGTGACTTAGTGGATTGAGAGCCAGGCCTAGCTAGAGATTGGAGGTCCTGGGTTGAAATCCAGTCTCAGACACTTCCTAAAAGTGTGGTCCTGGGCAAGTGACTTTACCCCCATTACCTATCCCTTACCACTTTTCTGCTTTGGAACCAATACATGGCATTGATTCTAAGGCAGGAGGTAAGGGTTTAAACCAAACAAAGAAAGAAATAAATAAATAAAACTGAAAGGAATGGACCACCCAAAACTGATGGGTCTGGTGGGTTTTTATAGGGTTCTTGTCTTGGTCCAGTAGGATTAGGCACTGTGGGAAGGGAGCAAGGAACCTTGATTGGAGTGATGGGAAATGGTCTTGATTCAAGTTAGTTGGGATGAGGGAAGACTCTTGGAGAGCTGTCAACTAATTGCTATTTAAACTCCAACTTATGGGTTTGGGGCCATAGCTACTGGGCTTACTTTTTACTTTTGAAACCCTCACCTTCCATCTTAGAATCAATAGTGTATATTGATTCTAAAGCAGAAGAGCTGTAAGGGCTAGGCAATGGGGGTGAAGTACTTACCCAGAGTTACAAAATGAAGAAAAGTCTCAGGTCAGATTTGAACCTAGGACCTCTGGTCTTGAGGCCCGGCTCTCTGTCCACTGAGCCACTCAGCTGCCCTCAAACTTCCTTTTCCTGAACTACTCAAGGGTTTTAAACTTTCCCAGGGTTGGTTGGTTTGGTTTTTTGGTAGCTATGAGCCTGACTACATGGGTTCAAGGCTAAATGGCCACCGGTGCCCAGGCTATTTAGCTTGCTGTAGGGTTCATTGATTAGTACACTAAAAAAGGCTGCTGATCTGAACCATGTACTTCAGGAGAAGCCTGACATTCAGAAAGCTTCCTTTGACAAAGGGAACTCCATCAACACGTACCTTCTTCTTCTGTGACAAGCAGAATGGAGAAGCTGGGGAAATGGGTAATCTCTGCAAGTCCCAGCTGATTGAACCCTTTCTGCTGAGCCTCTCTTCCTACCCTCCGTGGCCACAAAAAGCTCAGCTGAAAACAAGCCATAAACCTTAATGATGAAGCTGTTCAGTGGGTTGATTTCCAAAGGTGCTTCCTGAGGATAGAAGGAAGGACTTCCCCAAAAGGTCCCCAGGGAGGTACCTGAACTAAATAAAGAGTCCATGCTGTGTCCACACCTGCTCTTACACAGCTCTCTTTGTGCTCCCAGTATGGCTCCGATCTGAATAGAGCTCAACAGGTGGAACTGCAGAAGGAGGATACCAGCAGAGACCAGCTTGACAATAGGAAAGATCTTCCTTGGGCAGCTAAATTGGAACTACCACCTATGGTCATAGAGCCAGACAGGTAGTGGAGAGATTTCTATCATTTCCATTGCCTGAGAGGGATGTGCAACAATAAATCCTTTCTTGGCTTCTATTTTTAATATTAAAGGGATTTCTCAACCCCAGGATGAATATTTTTTTTCTTTTAGATGTTAATTATATTGTTTTAAAATGTTAATTCTATGCATCGATGCCAGTCAAGTTATTTCGTTTTTTTAAACCCTTATATATATATATATATACTTTTATATATATATATATATGTGTGTGTGTGTGTGTGTGTGTGTGTGTGTGTGTGTGTGTGTGTATTGGCTCCAAAGCAGAAGAATGGTAAGGGCTAGGCAATGGGGGTCAAGTGACTTGCCCAGGTTCACCCAGCTGGGAAGTGGCTGAAGCCAGATTTGAACCTAGGAACTCCCATCTCTTGGCTTGGCTATCAATCCACTGAGCTACCCAGCCGCCCCCCCCCCTTATGATTCTTTAAAATATCTAATGATAAATTGTTCTCAGGATAAATTTAAGTGTTCATTGAGTAACTTTGTATGGAAATTGAAGTTATGGATCACGAACAAAAGGAAATAATCTCAAACTACAACTCTGCCATAACTCAGTAAAAGTCAGGTTTAGATATTCCATTTTGAAAGAGCCATAATATAAGTGATGAATGAGACACAGTGACTCCAAATGAAAATGTTGACAGCAGTAATAGAAACTTCAGATTTTTGTTGGCTGCAGTTATGGGAATAGAAATGACATGAGTAACTAACATTTCTCCAAGGCTAAAAGTCCTTTTTTTCTTTCATAGACTGCTAATAAAGTGCCCCTTAAGTGTAACTCTCTTCTAGACTCTGAGAGCTGGTGCTTTCTAGAGTCTATAGACAGCTTTTCTCTCTGGTGTAATGTCTCATACTTCTTAAAATTACTTCCTTCATAGGGTAACTATGTTTCCTTCCTTCATCCCCTCCCTCCCCTCCCTCCCCTTCCTCCCTTTCCTCCCTTCCTTCCCTTCCATCTCAGTATAAGTTCTAAGTCAGAAGTGTGGTAAGAGCTAGGCAGCTGGGGTTAAGTGACTGGCCCAGGCCATACAACTAGAAAGTATCTACCTAGCTGCCCTGTCCTTTTTTCTGTACTCATATTTGTCCTTAGTTTGTCCTCTAGATACATTGTTGTCTAGGTCTCTCTGACATCATTTCCACTAAAGTGGAAGGGGAAAGGAGAGAGAGGGAGAGAGGGAGAGAGAGAAAAGGAGGGAAGGAAGGAAGGATGGAAAGGAGAGGGGAAAAGAGGGATAGAGGGCAAGAGGAAGAAGAGGAGAGAATGCTTTCCAAGAGCAATTTTCTCTCATGGGCTTGACTGCAGCAGAAAATCTGATGTTTTTGAGCTCAAAATTGGACTTGCTAACTCTTTTTGTCTGTAGCCCAAGATGTTTCTCCTATGTGGCATCGTATGCTTTCATCCAATGGCCCAAAGTGTTATGAGTCTTTCAGTTTGATTTAGTTTGTCCACACATTGTGATGAGATTATAGGAAAAGTCCTTAATACCTAATTGACTCTGCTTATTGATTGGTATCAAATAAGTTTCTGTGCCTTCTGTGATTTCATTCATAGGAGTGTCTGTGGAAGCATTCACCATTGCACATAGACACAATAAAAACAAAATAAATCCCAGGTAGTTGGAGGAGGAAGGACACTCACTAGTAATGAGGGAACCTGGCAGGTCCTCATAGAGAAGTGGTGATTTGTTTTGAATGAAGACAAAAAGCAAGGAGAAAGTGGACTTTGGGCATGGTAGATAGTCAGTGAAAAGGCCTAGAGTGGTGACTTAGTGGATTGAGAGCCAGGCCTAGCTAGAGATTGGAGGTCCTGGGTTGAAATCCAGTCTCAGACACTTCCTAAAAGTGTGGTCCTGGGCAAGTGACTTTACCCCCATTACCTATCCCTTACCACTTTTCTGCTTTGGAACCAATACATGGCATTGATTCTAAGGCAGGAGGTAAGGGTTTAAACCAAACAAAGAAATAAATAAATAAAAATGAAAGGAATGGACCACCCAAAACTGATGGGTCTGGTGGGTTTTTATAGGGTTCTTGTCTTGGTCCAGTAGGATTAGGCACTGTGGGAAGGGAGCAAGGAACCTTGATTGGAGTGATGGGAAATGGTCTTGATTCAAGTTAGTTGGGATGAGGGAAGACTCTTGGAGAGCTGTCAACTAATTGCTATTTAAACTCCAACTTATGGGTTTGGGGCCATAGCTACTTGGCTTACTTTTTACTTTTGAAACCCTCACCTTCCATCTTAGAATCAATAGTGTATATTGATTCTAAAGCAGAAGAGCTGTAAGGGCTAGGCAATGGGGGTGAAGTACTTACCCAGAGTTACAAAATGAAGAAAAGTCTCAGGTCAGATTTGAACCTAGGACCTCTGGTCTTGAGGCCCGGCTCTCTGTCCACTGAGCCACTCAGCTGCCCTCAAACTTCCTTTTCCTGAACTACTCAAGGGTTTTAAACTTTCCCAGGGTTGGTTGGTTTGGTTTTTTGGTAGCTATGAGCCTGACTACATGGGTTCAAGGCTAAATGGCCACCGGTGCCCAGGCTATTTAGCTTGCTGTAGGGTTCATTGATTAGTACACTAAAAAAGGCTGCTGATCTGAACCATGTACTTCAGGAGAAGCCTGACATTCAGAAAGCTTCCTTTGACAAAGGGAACTCCATCAACACGTGCCTTCTTCTTCTGTGACAAGCAGAATGGAGAAGCTGGGGAAATGGGTAATCTCTGCAAGTCCCAGCTGATTGAACCCTTTCTGCTGAGCCTCTCTTCCTTCCCTCCGTGGCCACAAAAAGCTCAGCTGAAAACAAGCCATAAACCTTAATGATGAAGCTGTTCAGTGGGTTGATTTCCAAAGGTGCTTCCTGAGGATAGAAGGAAGGACTTCCCCAAAAGGTCCCCAGGGAGGTACCTGAACTAAATAAAGAGTCCATGCTGTGTCCACACCTGCTCTTACCCAGCTCTCTTTGTGGTCCCAGGATGGCTCCGATCTGAATAGAGCTCAACAGGTGGAACTGCAGAAGGAGGATACCAGCAGAGACCAGCTTGACAATAGGAAAGAACTTCCTTGGGGAGCAAAATTGGAACTACCACCTATGGTCATAGAGCCAGACAGGTAGTGGAGAGATTTCTATCATTTCCATTGCCTGAGAGGGATGTGCAACAATAAATCCTTTCTTGGCTTCTATTTTTAATATTAAAGGGATTTCTCAACCCCAGGATGAATATTTTTTTTCTTTTAGATGTTAATTATATTGTTTTAAAATGTTAATTCTATGCATCGATGCCAGTCAAGTTATTTCGTTTTTTTAAACCCTTATATATGTATATACTTATATATATACTTATATATATATATATATGTGTGTGTGTGTGTGTGTGTGTGTGTGTGTGTGTGTGTGTGTGTGTGTGTGTGTTTGTATTGGCTCCAAAGCAGAAGAGTGGTAAGGGCTAGGCAATGGGGTTCAAGTGACTTGCCCAGGTTCACCCAGCTGGGAAGTGGCTGAAGCCAGATTTGAACCTAGGAACTCCCATCTCTAGGCCTGGCTATCAATCCACTGAGCTACCCAGCCGCCCCCCCCTTATGATTCTTTAAAATATCTAATGATAAATTGTTCTCAGGATAAATTTAAGTGTTCATTGAGTAACTTTGTATGGAAATTGAAGTTATGGATCAAGAACAAAAGGAAATAATCTCAAACTACAACTCTGCCATAACTCAGTAAAAGTCAGGTTTAGATATTCCATTTTGAAAGAGCCATAATATAAGTGATGAATGAGACACAGTGACTCCAAATGAAAATGTTGACAGCAGTAATAGAAACTACAGATTTTTGTTGGCTGCAGTTATGGGAATAGAAATGACATGAGTAACTAACATTTCTCCAAGGCTAAAAGTTCTTTTTTTCTTTCATAGACTGCTAATAAAGTGCCCCTTAAGTGTAACTCTCTTCTAGACTCTGAGAGCTGGTGCTTTCTAGAGTCTATAGACAGCTTTTCTCTCTGGTGTAATGTCTCATACTTCTTAAAATTACTTCCTTCATAGGGTGACTATGTTTCCTTCCTTCCTCCCCTCCCTCCCCTCCCTCCCCTTCCTCCCTTTCCTCCCTTCCTTCCCTTCCATCTCAGTATAATTTCTAAGTCAGAACTGTGGTAAGAGCTAGGCAGCTGGGGTTAAGTGACTGGCCCAGGCCATACAACTAGAAAGTATCTACCTAGCTGCCCTGTCCTTTTTTCTGTACTCATATTTGTCCTTAGTTTGTCCTCTAGATACATTGTTGTCTAGGTCTCTCTGACATCATTTCCACTAAAGTGGAAGGGGAAAGGAGAGAGAGGGAGAGAGGGAGAGAGAGAAAAGGAGGGAAGGAAGGAAGGATGGAAAGGAGAGGGGAAAAGAGGGATAGAGGGCAAGAGGAAGAAGAGGAGAGAATGCTTTCCAAGAGCAATTTTCTCTCATGGGCTTGACTGCAGCAGAAAATCTGATGTTTTTGAGCTCAAAATTGGACTTGCTAACTCTTTTTGTCTGTAGCCCAAGATGTTTCTCCTATGTGGCATCGTATGCTTTCATCCAATGGCCCAAAGTGTTATGAGTCTTTCAGTTTGATTTAGTTTGTCCACACATTGTGATGAGATTATAGGAAAAGTCCTTAATACCTAATTGACTCTGCTTATTGATTGGTATCAAATAAGTTTCTGTGCCTTCTGTGATTTCATTCATAGGAGTGTCTGTGGAAGCATTCACCTTTGCACATAGACACAATAAAAACAAAATAAATCCCAGGTAGTTGGAGGAGGAAGGACACTCACTAGTAATGAGGGAACCTGGCAGGTCCTCATAGAGAAGTGGTGATTTGTTTTGAATGAAGACAAAAAGCAAGGAGAAAGTGGACTTTGGGCATGGTAGATAGTCAGTGAAAAGGCCTAGAGTGGTGACTTAGTGGATTGAGAGCCAGGCCTAGCTAGAGATTGGAGGTCCTGGGTTGAAATCCAGTCTCAGACACTTCCTAAAAGTGTGGTCCTGGGCAAGTCACTTTACCCCCATTACCTATCCCTTACCACTTTTCTGCTTTGGAACCAATACATGGCATTGATTCTAAGGCAGGAGGTAAGGGTTTAAACCAAACAAAGAAAGAAATAAATAAATAAAACTGAAAGGAATGGACCACCCAAAACTGATGGGTCTGGTGGGTTTTTATAGGGTTCTTGTCTTGGTCCAGTAGGATTAGGCACTGTGGGAAGGGAGCAAGGAACCTTGATTGGAGTGATGGGAAATGGTCTTGATTCAAGTTAGTTGGGCTGAGGGAAGACTCTTGGAGAGCTGTCAACTAATTGCTATTTAAACTCCAACTTATGGGTTTGGGGCCATAGCTACTGGGCTTACTTTTTACTTTTGAAACCCTCACCTTCCATCTTAGAATCAATAGTGTATATTGATTCTAAAGCAGAAGAGCTGTAAGGGCTAGGCAATGGGGGTGAAGTACTTACCCAGAGTTACAAAATGAAGAAAAGTCTCAGGTCAGATTTGAACCTAGGACCTCTGGTCTTGAGGCCCGGCTCTCTGTCCACTGAGCCACTCAGCTGCCCTCAAACTTCCTTTTCCTGAACTACTCAAGGGTTTTAAACTTTCCCAGGGTTGGTTGGTTTGGTTTTTTGGTAGCTATGAGCCTGACTACATGGGTTCAAGGCTAAATGGCCACCGGTGCCCAGGCTATTTAGCTTGCTGTAGGGTTCATTGATTAGTACACTAAAAAAGGCTGCTGATCTGAACCATGTACTTCAGGAGAAGCCTGACATTCAGAAAGCTTCCTTTGACAAAGGGAACTCCATCAACACGTGCCTTCTTCTTCTGTGACAAGCAGAATGGAGAAGCTGGGGAAATGGGTAATCTCTGCAAGTCCCAGCTGATTGAACCCTTTCTGCTGAGCCTCTCTTCCTACGCTCCGTGGCCACAAAAAGCTCAGCTGAAAACAAGCCATAAACCTTAATGATGAAGCTGTTCAGTGGGTTGATTTCCAAAGGTGCTTCCTGAGGATAGAAGGAAGGACTTCCCCAAAAGGTCCCCAGGGAGGTACCTGAACTAAATAAAGAGTCCATGCTGTGTCCACACCTGCTCTTACACAGCTCTCTTTGTGCTCCCAGTATGGCTCCGATCTGAATAGAGCTCAACAGGTGGAACTGCAGAAGGAGGATACCAGCAGAGACCAGCTTGACAATAGGAAAGAACTTCCTTGGGCAGCTAAATTGGAACTACCACCTATGGTCATAGAGCCAGACAGGTAGTGGAGAGATTTCTATCATTTCCATTGCCTGAGAGGGATGTCCAACAATAATTCCTTTCCTGGCTTCTATTTTTAATATTAAAGGGATTTCTCAACCCCAGGATGAATATTTTTTTTCTTTTAGATGTTAATTATATTGTTTTAAAATGTTAATTCTATGCATCGATGCCAGTCAAGTTATTTCTTTTTTTTAAACCCTTATATATATATATATACTTTTATATATATATATATATATGTGTGTGTGTGTGTGTGTGTGTGTGTGTGTGTGTGTGTGTGTGTGTGTGTGTGTGTATTGGCTCCAAAGCAGAAGAGTGGTAAGGGCTAGGCAATGGGGGTCAAGTGACTTGCCCAGGTTCACCCAGCTGGGAAGTGGCTGAAGCCAGATTTGAACCTAGGAACTCCCATCTCTATGCTTGGCTATCAATCCACTGACCTACCCAGCCGCCCCCCCCTTATGATTCTTTAAAATATCTAATGATAAATTGTTCTCAGGATAAATTTAAGTGTTCATTGAGTAACTTTGTATGGAAATTGAAGTTATGGATCACAAACAAAAGGAAATAATCTCAAACTACAACTCTGCCATAACTCAGTAAAAGTCAGCTTTAGATATTCCATTTTGAAAGAGCCATAATATAAGTGATGAATGAGACACAGTGACTCCGAAAGAAAATGTTGACAGCAGTAATAGAAACTACAGATTTTTGTTGGCTGCAGTTATGGGAATAGAAATGACATGAGTAACTAACATTTCTCCAAGGCTAAAAGTCCTTTTTTTCTTTCATAGACTGCTAATAAAGTGCCCCTTAAGTGTAACTCTCTTCTAGACTCTGAGAGCTGGTGCTTTCTAGAGTCTATAGACAGCTTTTCTCTCTGGTGTAATGTCTCATACTTCTTAAAATTACTTCCTTCATAGGGTGACTATGTTTCCTTCCTTCCTCCCCTCCCTCCCCTCCCTCCCCTTCCTCCCTTTCCTCCCTTCCTTCCCTTCCATCTCAGTATAAGTTCTAAGTCAGAAGTGTGGTAAGAGCTAGGCAGCTGGGGTTAAGTGACTGGCCCAGGCCATACAACTAGAAAGTATCTACCTAGCTGCCCTGTCCTTTTTTCTGTACTCATATTTGTCCTTAGTTTGTCCTCTAGATACATTGTTGTCTAGGTCTCTCTGACATCATTTCCACTAAAGTGGAAGGGGAAAGGAGAGAGAGGGAGAGAGGGAGAGAGAGAAACGGAGGGAAGGAAGGAAGGAAGGATGGAAAGGAGAGGGGAAAAGAGGGATAGAGGGCAAGAGGAAGAAGAGGAGAGAATGCTTTCCAAGAGCAATTTTCTCTCATGGGCTTGACTGCAGCAGAAAATCTGATGTTTTTGAGCTCAAAATTGGACTTGCTAACTCTTTTGTCTGTAGCCCAAGATGTTTCTCCTATGTGGCATCGTATGCTTTCATCCAATGGCCCAAAGTGTTATGAGTCTTTCAGTTTGATTTAGTTTGTCCACACATTGTGATGAGATTATAGGAAAAGTCCTTAATACCTAATTGACTCTGCTTATTGATTGGTATCAAATAAGTTTCTGTGCCTTCTGTGATTTCATTCATAGGAGTGTCTGTGGAAGCATTCACCTTTGCACATAGACACAAGAAAAACAAAATAAATCCCAGGTAGTTGGAGGAGGAAGGACACTCACTAGTAATGAGGGAATCTGGCAGGTCCTCATAGAGAGGTGGTGATTTGTTTTGAATGAAGAAAAAAAGCAAGGAGAAAGTAGACTTTGGGCATGGGAGATAGTCAGTGAAAAGGCCTAGAGTGGTGACTTAGTGGATTGAGAGCCAGGCCTAGCTAGAGATTGGAGGTCCTGGGTTGAAATCCAGTCTCAGTCACTTCTTAAAAGTGTGGTCCTGGGCAAGTCACTTTACCCCCATTACCTATCCCTTACCACTTTTCTGCTTTGGAACCAATACATGGCATTGATTCTAAGGCAGGAGGTAAGGGTTTAAACCAAACAAAGAAAGAAATAAATAAATAAAACTGAAAGGAATGGACCACCCAAAACTGATGGGTCTGGTGGGTTTTTATAGGGTTCTTGTCTTGGTCCAGTAGGATTAGGCACTGTGGGAAGGGAGCAAGGAACCTTGATTGGAGTGATGGGAAATGGTCTTGATTCAAGTTAGTTGGGATGAGGGAAGACTCTTGGAGAGCTGTCAACTAATTGCTATTTAAACTCCAACTTATGGGTTTGGGGCCATAGCTACTGGGCTTACTTTTTACTTTTGAAACCCTCACCTTCCATCTTAGAATCAATAGTGTATATTGATTCTAAAGCAGAAGAGCTGTAAGGGCTAGGCAATGGGGGTGAAGTACATACCCAGAGTTACAAAATGAAGAAAAGTCTCAGGTCAGATTTGAACCTAGGACCTCTGGTCTTGAGGCCCGGCTCTCTGCCCACTGAGCCACTCAGCTGCCCTCAAACTTCCTTTTCCTGAACTACTCAAGGGTTTTAAACTTTCCCAGGGTTGGTTGGTTTGGTTTTTTGGTAGCTATGAGCCTGACTACATGGGTTCAAGGCTAAATGGCCACCGGTGCCCAGGCTATTTAGCTTGCTGTAGGGTTCATTGATTAGTACACTAAAAAAGGCTGCTGATCTGAACCATGTACTTCAGGAGAAGCCTGACATTCAGAAAGCTTCCTTTGACAAAGGGAACTCCATCAACACGTGCCTTCTTCTTCTGTGACAAGCAGAATGGAGAAGCTGGGGAAATGGGTAATCTCTGCAAGTCCCAGCTGATTGAACCCTTTCTGCTGAGCCTCTCTTCCTACCCTCCGTGGCCACAAAAAGCTCAGCTGAAAACAAGCCATAAACCTTAATGATGAAGCTGTTCAGTGGGTTGATTTCCAAAGGTGCTTCCTGAGGATAGAAGGAAGGACTTCCCCAAAAGGTCCCCAGGGAGGTACCTGAACTAAATAAAGAGTCCATGCTGTGTCCACACCTGCTCTTACCCAGCTCTCTTTGTGGTCCCAGGATGGCTCCGATCTGAATAGAGCTCAACAGGTGGAACTGCAGAAGGAGGATACCAGCAGAGACCAGCTTGACAATAGGAAAGAACTTCCTTGGGGAGCTAAATTGGAACTACCACCTATGGTCATAGAGCCAGACAGGTAGTGGAGAGATTTCTATCATTTCCATTGCCTGAGAGGGATGTCCAACAATAATTCCTTTCGTGGCTTCTATTTTTAATATTAAAGGGATTTCTCAACCCCAGGATGAATATTTTTTTTCTTTTAGATGTTAATTATATTGTTTTAAAATGTTAATTCTATGCATCGATGCCAGTCAAGTTATTTCGTTTTTTAAACCATTATATATGTATATACTTATATATATACTTATATATATATATATATGTGTGTGTGTGTGTGTGTGTGTGTGTGTGTGTGTGTGTGTGTGTGTGTTTGTATTGGCTCCAAAGCAGAAGAGTGGTAAGGGCTAGGCAATGGGGGTCAAGTGACTTGCCCAGGTTCACACAGCTGGGAAGTGGCTGAAGCCAGATTTGAACCTAGGAACTCCCATCTCTAGGCTTGGCTATCAATCCACTGATCTACCCAGCCGCCCCCCCCTTATGATTCTTTAAAATATCTAATGATAAATTGTTCTCAGGATAAATTTAAGTGTTCATTGAGTAACTTTGTATGGAAATTGAAGTTATGGATCACAAACAAAAGGAAATAATCTCAAACTACAACTCTGCCATAACTCAGTAAAAGTCGGCTTTAGATATTCCATTTTGAAAGAGCCATAATATAAGTGATGAATGAGACACAGTGACTCCAAAAGAAAATGTTGACAGCAGTAATAGAAACTACAGATTTTTGTTGGCTGCAGTTATGGGAATAGAAATGACATGAGTAGCTAACATTTCTCCAAGGCTAAAAGTCCTTTTTTCTTTCATAGACTGCTAATAAAGTGCCCCTTAAGTGTAACTCTCTTCTAGACTCTGAGAGATGCTGCTTTCTAGAGTCTATAGACAGCTTTTCTCTCTGGTGTAATGTCTCATACTTCTTAAAATTACTTCCTTCATAGGGTGACTATGTTTCCTTCCTTCCTCCCCTCCCTCCCCTCCTTCCCCTTCCTCCCTTTCCTCCCTTCCTTCCCTTCCATCTCAGTATAAGTTCTAAGTCAGAAGTGTGGTAAGAGCTAGGCAGCTGGGGTTAAGTGACTGGCCCAGGCCATACAACTAGAAAGTATCTACCTAGCTGCCCTGTCCTTTTTTCTGTACTCATATTTGTCCTTAGTTTGTCCTCTAGATACATTGTTGTCTAGGTCTCTCTGACATCATTTCCACTAAAGTGGAAGGGGAAAGGAGAGAGAGGGAGAGAGGGAGAGAGAGAGAAAAGGAGGGAAGGAAGGAAGGATGGAAAGGAGAGGGGAAAAGAGGGATAGAGGGCAAGAGGAAGAAAAGGAGAGAATGCTTTCCAAGAGCAATTTTCTCTCATGGGCTTGACTGCAGCAGAAAATCTGATGTTTTTGAGCTCAAAATTGGACTTGCTAACTCTTTTTGTCTGTAGCCCAAGATGTTTCTCCTATGTGGCATCGTATGCTTTCATCCAATGGCCCAAAGTGTTATGAGTCTTTCAGTTTGATTTAGTTTGTCCACACATTGTGATGAGATTATAGGAAAAGTCCTTAATACCTAATTGACTCTGCTTATTGATTGGTATCAAATAAGTTTCTGTGCCTTCTGTGATTTCATTCATAGGAGTGTCTGTGGAAGCATTCACCTTTGCACATAGACACAATAAAAACAAAATAAATCCCAGGTAGTTGGAGGAGGAAGGACACTCACTAGTAATGAGGGAACCTGGCAGGTCCTCATAGAGAGGTGGTGATTTGTTTTGAATGAAGACAAAAAGCAAGGAGAAAGTGGACTTTGGGCATGGTAGATAGTCAGTGAAAAGGCCGAGAGTGGTGACTTAGTGGATTGAGAGCCAGGCCTAGCTAGAGATTGGAGGTCCTGGGTTGAAATCCAGTCTCAGACACTTCCTAAAAGTGTGGTCCTGGGCAAGTGACTTTACCCCCATTACCTATCCCTTACCACTTTTCTGCTTTGGAACCAATACATGGCATTGATTCTAAGGCAGGAGGTAAGGGTTTAAACCAAACAAAGAAAGAAATAAATAAATAAAACTGAAAGGAATGGACCACCCAAAACTGATGGGTCTGGTGGGTTTTTATAGGGTTCTTGTCTTGGTCCAGTAGGATTAGGCACTGTGGGAAGGGAGCAAGGATCCTTGATTGGAGTGATGGTAAATGGTCTTGATTCAAGTTAGTTGGGATGAGGGAAGACTCTTGGAGAGCTGTCAACTAATTGCTATTTAAACTCCAACTTATGGGTTTGGGGCCATAGCTACTGGGCTTACTTTTTACTTTTGAAACCCTCACCTTCCATCTTAGAATCAATAGTGTATATTGATTCCAAAGCAGAAGAGCTGTAAGGGCTAGGCAATGGGGGTGAAGTACATACCCAGAGTTACAAAATGAAGAAAAGTCTCAGGTCAGATTTGAACCTAGGACCTCTGGTCTTGAGGCCCGGCTCTCTGTCCACTGAGCCACTCAGCTGCCCTCAAACTTCCTTTTCCTGAACTACTCAAGGGTTTTAAACTTTCCCAGGGTTGGTTGGTTTGGTTTTTTGGTAGCTATGAGCCTGACTACATGGGTTCAAGGCTAAATGGCCACCGGTGCCCAGGCTATTTAGCTTGCTGTAGGGTTCATTGATTAGTACACTAAAAAAGGCTGCTGATCTGAACCATGTACTTCAGGAGAAGCCTGACATTCAGAAAGCTTCCTTTGACAAAGGGAACTCCATCAACACGTGCCTTCTTCTTCTGTGACAAGCAGAATGGAGAAGCTGGGGAAATGGGAAATCTTTGCAAGTCCCAGCTGATTGAACCCTTTCTGCTGAGCCTCTCTTCCTACCCTCCGTGGCCACAAAAAGCTCAGCTGAAAACAAGCCATAAACCTTAATGATGAAGCTGTTCAGTGGGTTCATTTCCAAAGGTGCTTCCTGAGGATAGAAGGAAGGACTTCCCCAAAAGGTCCCCAGGGAGGTACCTGAACTAAATAAAGAGTCCATGCTGTGTCCACACCTGCTCTTACACAGCTCTCTTTGTGCTCCCAGTATGGCTCCGATCTGAATAGAGCTCAACAGGTGGAACTGCAGAAGGAGGATACCAGCAGAGACCAGCTTGACAATAGGAAAGAACTTCCTTGGGCAGCTAAATTGGAACTACCACCTATGGTCATAGAGCCAGACAGGTAGTGGAGAGATTTCTATCATTTCCATTGCCTGAGAGGGATGTGCAACAATAATTCCTTTCTTGGCTTCTATTTTTAATATTAAAGGGATTTCTCAACCCCAGGATGAATATTTTTTTTCTTTTAGATGTTAATTATATTGTTTTAAAATGTTAATTATATGCATCGATGCCAGTCAAGTTATTTCTTTTTTTTAAACCCTTATATATATATATATATACTTTTATATATATATATATATATATATGTGTGTGTGTGTGTGTGTGTGTGTGTGTGTGTGTGTGTGTGTGTGTGTGTATTGGCTCCAAAGCAGAAGAGTGGTAAGGGCTAGGCAATGGGGGTCAAGTGACTTGCCCAGGTTCACCCAGCTGGGAAGTGGCTGAAGCCAGATTTGAACCTAGGAACTCCCATCTCTATGCTTGGCTATCAATCCACTGACCTACCCAGCCGCCCCCCCCTTATGATTCTTTAAAATATCTAATGATAAATTGTTCTCAGGATAAATTTAAGTGTTCATTGAGTAACTTTGTATGGAAATTGAAGTTATGGATCACAAACAAAAGGAAATAATCTCAAACTACAACTCTGCCATAACTCAGTAAAAGTCAGCTTTAGATATTCCATTTTGAAAGAGCCATAATATAAGTGATGAATGAGACACAGTGACTCCAAAAGAAAATGTTGACAGCAGTAATAGAAACTACAGATTTTTGTTGGCTGCAGTTATGGGAATAGAAATGACATGAGTAACTAACATTTCTCCAAGGCTAAAAGTCCTTTTTTTCTTTCATAGACTGCTAATAAAGTGCCCCTTAAGTGTAACTCTCTTCTAGACTCTGAGAGCTGGTGCTTTCTAGAGTCTATAGACAGCTTTTCTCTCTGGTGTAATGTCTCATACTTCTTAAAATTACTTCCTTCATAGGGTGACTATGTTTCCTTCCTTCCTCCCCTCCCTCCCCTCCCTCCCCTTCCTCCCTTTCCTCCCTTCCTTCCCTTCCATCTCAGTATAAGTTCTAAGTCAGAAGTGTGGTAAGAGCTAGGCAGCTGGGGTTAAGTGACTCGCCCAGGCCATACAACTAGAAAGTATCTACCTAGCTGCCCTGTCCTTTTTTCTGTACTCATATTTGTCCTTAGTTTGTCCTCTAGATACATTGTTGTCTAGGTCTCTCTGACATCATTTCCACTAAAGTGGAAGGGGAAAGGAGAGAGAGGGAGAGAGGGAGAGAGAGAAACGGAGGGAAGGAAGGAAGGAAGGATGGAAAGGAGAGGGGAAAAGAGGGATAGAGGGAAAGAGGAAGAAGAGGAGAGAATGCTTTCCAAGAGCAATTTTCTCTCATGGGCTTGACTGCAGCAGAAAATCTGAAGTTTTTGAGCTCAAAATTGGACTTGCTAACTCTTTTTGTCTGTAGCCCAAGATGTTTCTCCTATGTGGCATCGTATGCTTTCATCCAATGGCCCAAAGTGTTATGAGTCTTTCAGTTTGATTTAGTTTGTCCACACATTGTGATGAGATTATAGGAAAAGTCCTTAATACCTAATTGACTCTGCTTATTGATTGGTATCAAATAAGTTTCTGTGCCTTCTGTGATTTCATTCATAGGAGTGTCTGTGGAAGCATTCACCTTTGCACATAGACACAAGAAAAACAAAATAAATCCCAGGTAGTTGGAGGAGGAAGGACACTCACTAGTAATGAGGGAATCTGGCAGGTCCTCATAGAGAGGTGGTGATTTGTTTTGAATGAAGACAAAAAGCAAGGAGAAAGTAGCCTTTGGGCATGGGAGATAGTCAGTGAAAAGGCTTAGAGTGGTGACTTAGTGGATTGAGAGCCAGGCCTAGCTAGAGATTGGAGGTCCTGGGTTGAAATCCAGTCTCAGTCACTTCTTAAAAGTGTGGTCCTGGGCAAGTCACTTTACCCCCATTACCTATCCCTTACCACTTTTCTGCTTTGGAACCAATACATGGCATTGATTCTAAGGCAGGAGGTAAGGGTTTAAACCAAACAAAGAAAGAAATAAATAAATAAAACTGAAAGGAATGGACCACCCAAAACTGATGGGTCTGGTGGGTTTTTATAGGGTTCTTGTTTTGGTCCAGTAGGATTAGGCACTGTGGGAAGGGAGCAAGGAACCTTGATTGGAGTGATGGGAAATGGTCTTGATTCAAGTTAGTTGGGATGAGGGAAGACTCTTGGAGAGCTGTCAACTAATTGCTATTTAAACTCCAACTTATGGGTTTGGGGCCATAGCTACTGGGCTTACCTTTTACTTTTGAAACCCTCACCTTCCATCTTAGAATCAATAGTGTATATTGATTCTAAAGCAGAAGAGCTGTAAGGGCTAGGCAATGGGGGTGAAGTACTTACCCAGAGTTACAAAATGAAGAAAAGTCTCAGGTCAGATTTGAACCTAGGACCTCTGGTCTTGAGGCCCGGCTCTCTGTCCACTGAGCCACTCAGCTGCCCTCAAACTTCCTTTTACTGAACTACTCAAGGGTTTTAAACTTTCCCAGAGTTGGTTGGTTTGGTTTTTTGGTAGCTATGAGCCTGACTACATGGGTTCAAGGCTAAATGGCCACCGGTGCCCAGGCTATTTAGCTTGCTGTAGGGTTCATTGATTAGTACACTAAAAAAGGCTGCTGATCTGAACCATGTACTTCAGGAGAAGCCTGACATTCAGAAAGCTTCCTTTGACAAAGGGAACTCCATCAACACGTGCCTTCTTCTTCTGTGACAAGCAGAATGGAGAAGCTGGGGAAATGGGTAATCTTTGCAAGTCCCAGCTGATTGAACCCTTTCTGCTGAGCCTCTCTTCCTACCCTCCGTGGCCACAAAAAGCTCAGCTGAAAACAAGCCATAAACCTTAATGATGAAGCTGTTCAGTGGGTTGATTTCCAAAGGTGCTTCCTGAGGATAGAAGGAAGGACTTCCCCAAAAGGTCCCCAGGGAGGTACCTGAACTAAATAAAGAGTCCATGCTGTGTCCACACCTGCTCTTACACAGCTCTCTTTGTGCTCCCAGGATGGCTCCGATCTGAATAGAGCTCAACAGGTGGAACTGCAGAAGGAGGATACCAGCAGAGACCAGCTTGACAATAGGAAAGAACTTCCTTGGGGAGCTAAATTGGAACTACCACCTATGGTCATAGAGCCAGACAGGTAGTGGAGAGATTTCTATCATTTCCATTGCCTGAGAGGGATGTCCAACAATAATTCCTTTCTTGGCTTCTATTTTTAATATTAATGGGATTTCTCAACCCCAGGATGAATATTTTTTTTCTTTTAGATGTTAATTATATTGTTTTAAAATGTTAATTATATGCATCGATGCCAGTCAAGTTATTTCGTTTTTTAAACCCTTATATATGTATATACTTATATATATACTTATATATATATATATATATATATATGTGTGTGTGTGTGTGTGTGTGTGTGTGTGTGTGTGTGTGTGTGTGTGTGTTTGTATTGGCTCCAAAGCAGAAGAGTGGTAAGGGCTAGGCAATGGGGGTCAAGTGACTTGCCCAGGTTCACCCAGCTGGGAAGTGGCTGAAGCCAGATTTGAACCTAGGAACTCCCATCTCTAGGCTTGGCTATCAATCCACTGATCTACCCAGCCGCCCCCCCCTTATGATTCTTTAAAATATCTAATGATAAATTGTTCTCAGGATAAATTTAAGTGTTCATTGAGTAACTTTGTATGGAAATTGAAGTTATGGATCACGAACAAAAGGAAATAATCTCAAACTACAACTCTGCCATAACTCAGTAAAAGTCGGCTTTAGATATTCCATTTTGAAAGAGCCATAATATAAGTGATGAATGAGACACAGTGACTCCAAAAGAAAATGTTGACAGCAGTAATAGAAACTACAGATTTTTGTTGGCTGCAGTTATGGGAATAGAAATGACATGAGTAGCTAACATTTCTCCAAGGCTAAAAGTCCTTTTTTTCTTTCATAGACTGCTAATAAAGTGCCCCTTAAGTGTAACTCTCTTCTAGACTCTGAGAGCTGCTGCTTTCTAGAGTCTATAGACAGCTTTTCTCTCTGGTGTAATGTCTCATACTTCTTAAAATTACTTCCTTCATAGGGTGACTATGTTTCCTTCCTTCCTCCCCTCCCTCCCCTCCCTCCCCTTCCTCCCTTTCCTCCCTTCCTTCCCTTCCATCTCAGTATAAGTTCTAAGTCAGAAGTGTGGTAAGAGCTAGGCAGCTGGGGTTAAGTGACTGGCCCAGGCCATACAACTAGAAAGTATCTACCAAGCTGCCCTGTCCTTTTTTCTGTACTCATATTTGTCCTTAGTTTGTCCTCTAGATACATTGTTGTCTAGGTCTCTCTGACATCATTTCCACTAAAGTGGAAGGGGAAAGGAGAGAGAGGGAGAGAGGGAGAGAGAGAAAAGGAGGGAAGGAAGGAAGGAAGGATGGAAAGGAGAGGGGAAAAGAGGGATAGAGGGCAAGAGGAAGAAGAGGAGAGAATGCTTTCCAAGAGCAATTTTCTCTCATGGGCTTGACTGCAGCAGAAAATCTGATGTTTTTGAGCTCAAAATTGGACTTGCTAACTCTTTTTGTCTGTAGCCCAAGATGTTTCTCCTATGTGGCATCGTATGCTTTCATCCAATGGCCCAAAGTGTTATGAGTCTTTCAGTTTGATTTAGTTTGTCCACACATTGTGATGAGATTATAGGAAAAGTCCTTAATACCTAATTGACTCTGCTTATTGATTGGTATCAAATAAGTTTCTGTGCCTTCTGTGATTTCATTCATAGGAGTGTCTGTGGAAGCATTCACCTTTGCACATAGACACAAGAAAAACAAAATAAATCCCAGGTAGTTGGAGGAGGAAGGACACTCACTAGTAATGAGGGAATCTGGCAGGTCCTCATAGAGAAGTGGTGATTTGTTTTGAATGAAGACAAAAAGCAAGGAGAAAGTAGACTTTGGGCATGGGAGATAGTCAGTGAAAAGGCCTAGAGTGGTGACTTAGTGGATTGAGAGCCAGGCCTAGCTAGAGATTGGAGGTCCTGGGTTGAAATCCAGTCTCAGACACTTCCGAAATGTGTGGTCCTGGGCAAGTCACTTTACCCCCATTACCTATCCCTTACCACTTTTCTGCTTTGGAACCAATACATGGCATTGATTCTAAGGCAGGAGGTAAGGGTTTAAACCAAACAAAGAAAGAAATAAATAAATAAAACTGAAAGGAATGGACCACCCAAAACTGATGGGTCTGGTGGGTTTTTATAGGGTTCTTGTCTTGGTCCAGTAGGATTAGGCACTGTGGGAAGGGAGCAAGGAACCTTGATTGGAGTGATGGGAAATGGTCTTGATTCAAGTTAGTTGGGATGAGGGAAGACTCTTGGAGAGCTGTCAACTAATTGCTATTTAAACTCCAACTTATGGGTTTGGGGCCATAGCTACTGGGCTTACTTTTTACTTTTGAAACCCTCACCTTCCATCTTAGAATCAATAGTGTATATTGATTCTAAAGCAGAAGAGCTGTAAGGGCTAGGCAATGGGGGTGAAGTACTTACCTAGAGTTACAAAATGAAGAAAAGTCTCAGGTCAGATTTGAACCTAGGACCTCTGGTCTTGAGGCCCAGCTCTCTGTCCACTGAGCCACTCAGCTGCCCTCAAACTTCCTTTTCCTGAACTACTCAAGGGTTTTAAACTTTCCCAGGGTTGGTTGGTTTGGTTTTTTGGTAGCTATGAGCCTGACTACATGGGTTCAAGGCTAAATGGCCACCGGTGCCCAGGCTATTTAGCTTGCTGTAGGGTTCATTGATTAGTACACTAAAAAAGGCTGCTGATCTGAACCATGTACTTCAGGAGAAGCCTGACATTCAGAAAGCTTCCTTTGACAAAGGGAACTCCATCAACACGTGCCTTCTTCTTCTGTGACAAGCAGAATGGAGAAGCTGGGGAAATGGGTAATCTCTGCAAGTCCCAGCTGATTGAACCCTTTCTGCTGAGCCTCTCTTCCTACCCTCTGTGGCCACAAAAAGCTCAGCTGAAAACAAGCCATAAACCTTAATGATGAAGCTGTTCAGTGGGTTGATTTCCAAAGGTGCTTCCTGAGGATAGAAGGAAGGACTTCCCCAAAAGGTCCCCAGGGAGGTACCTGAACTAAATAAAGAGTCCATGCTGTGTCCACACCTGCTCTTACACAGCTCTCTTTGTGCTCCCAGGATGGCTCCGATCTGAATAGAGCTCAACAGGTGGAACTGCATAAGGAGGATACCAGCAGAGACCAGCTTGACAATAGGAAAGAACTTCCTTGGGGAGCTAAATTGGAACTACCACCTATGGTCATAGAGCCAGACAGGTAGTGGAGAGATTTCTATCATTTCCATTGCCTGAGAGGGATGTCCAACAATAATTCCTTTCTTGGCTTCTATTTTTAATATTAAAGGGATTTCTCAACCCCAGGATGAATATTTTTTTTCTTTTAGATGTTAATTATATTGTTTTAAAATGTTAATTCTATGCATCGATGCCAGTCAAGTTATTTCGTTTTTTTAAACCCTTATATATGTATATACTTATATATATACTTATATATATGTGTGTGTGTGTGTGTGTGTGTGTGTGTTTGTATTGGCTCCAAAGCAGAAGAGTGGTAAGGGCTAGGCAATGGGGGTCAAGTGACTTGCCCAGGTTCACCCAGCTGGGAAGTGGCTGAAGCCAGATTTGAACCTAGGAACTCCCATCTCTAGGCTTGGCTATCAATCCACTGAGCTACCCAGCCGCCCCCCCCCCTTATGATTCTTTAAAATATCTAATGATAAATTGTTCTCAGGATAAATTTAAGTGTTCATTGAGTAACTTTGTATTGAATTTGAAGTTATGGATCACGAACAAAAGGAAATAATCTCAAACTACAACTCTGCCATAACTCAGTAAAAGTCAGCTTTAGATATTCCATTTTGAAAGAGCCATAATATAAGTGATGAATGAGACACAGTGACTCCAAAAGAAAATGTTGACAGCAGTAATAGAAACTACAGATTTTTGTTGGCTGCAGTTATGGGAATAGAAATGACATGAGTAACTAACATTTCTCCAAGGCTAAAAGTCCTTTTTTTCTTTCATAGACTGCTAATAAAGTGCCCCTTAAGTGTAACTCTCTTCTAGACTCTGAGAGCTGGTGCTTTCTAGAGTCTATAGACAGCTTTTCTCTCTGGTGTAATGTCTCATACTTCTTAAAATTACTTCCTTCATAGGGTGACTATGTTTCCTTCCTTCCTCCCCTCCCTCCCCTCCCTCCCCTTCCTCCCTTTCCTCCCTTCCTTCCCTTCCATCTCAGTATAAGTTCTAAGTCAGAAGTGTGGTAAGAGCTAGGCAGCTGGGGTTAAGTGACTGGCCCAGGCCATACAACTAGAAAGTATCTACCTAGCTGCCCTGTCCTTTTTTCTGTACTCATATTTGTCCTTAGTTTGTCCTCTAGATACATTGTTGTCTAGGTCTCTCTGACATCATTTCCACTAAAGTGGAAGGGGAAAGGAGAGAGAGGGAGAGAGGGAGAGAGAGAAACGGAGGGAAGGAAGGAAGGAAGGATGGAAAGGAGAGGGGAAAAGAGGGATAGAGGGCAAGAGGAAGAAGAGGAGAGAATGCTTTCCAAGAGCAATTTTCTCTCATGGGCTTGACTGCAGCAGAAAATCTGATGTTTTTGAGCTCAAAATTGGACTTGCTAACTCTTTTGTCTGTAGCCCAAGATGTTTCTCCTATGTGGCATCGTATGCTTTCATCCAATGGCCCAAAGTGTTATGAGTCTTTCAGTTTGATTTAGTTTGTCCACACATTGTGATGAGATTATAGGAAAAGTCCTTAATACCTAATTGACTCTGCTTATTGATTGGTATCAAATAAGTTTCTGTGCCTTCTGTGATTTCATTCATAGGAGTGTCTGTGGAAGCATTCACCTTTGCACATAGACACAAGAAAAACAAAATAAATCCCAGGTAGTTGGAGGAGGAAGGACACTCACTAGTAATGAGGGAATCTGGCAGGTCCTCATAGAGAGGTGGTGATTTGTTTTGAATGAAGAAAAAAAGCAAGGAGAAAGTAGACTTTGGGCATGGGAGATAGTCAGTGAAAAGGCCTAGAGTGGTGACTTAGTGGATTGAGAGCCAGGCCTAGCTAGAGATTGGAGGTCCTGGGTTGAAATCCAGTCTCAGTCACTTCTTAAAAGTGTGGTCCTGGGCAAGTCACTTTACCCCCATTACCTATCCCTTACCACTTTTCTGCTTTGGAACCAATACATGGCATTGATTCTAAGGCAGGAGGTAAGGGTTTAAACCAAACAAAGAAAGAAATAAATAAATAAAACTGAAAGGAATGGACCACCCAAAACTGATGGGTCTGGTGGGTTTTTATAGGGTTCTTGTCTTGGTCCAGTAGGATTAGGCACTGTGGGAAGGGAGCAAGGAACCTTGATTGGAGTGATGGGAAATGGTCTTGATTCAAGTTAGTTGGGATGAGGGAAGACTCTTGGAGAGCTGTCAACTAATTGCTATTTAAACTCCAACTTATGGGTTTGGGGCCATAGCTACTGGGCTTACTTTTTACTTTTGAAACCCTCACCTTCCATCTTAGAATCAATAGTGTATATTGATTCTAAAGCAGAAGAGCTGTAAGGGCTAGGCAATGGGGGTGAAGTACATACCCAGAGTTACAAAATGAAGAAAAGTCTCAGGTCAGATTTGAACCTAGGACCTCTGGTCTTGAGGCCCGGCTCTCTGCCCACTGAGCCACTCAGCTGCCCTCAAACTTCCTTTTCCTGAACTACTCAAGGGTTTTAAACTTTCCCAGGGTTGGTTGGTTTGGTTTTTTGGTAGCTATGAGCCTGACTACATGGGTTCAAGGCTAAATGGCCACCGGTGCCCAGGCTATTTAGCTTGCTGTAGGGTTCATTGATTAGTACACTAAAAAAGGCTGCTGATCTGAACCATGTACTTCAGGAGAAGCCTGACATTCAGAAAGCTTCCTTTGACAAAGGGAACTCCATCAACACGTGCCTTCTTCTTCTGTGACAAGCAGAATGGAGAAGCTGGGGAAATGGGTAATCTCTGCAAGTCCCAGCTGATTGAACCCTTTCTGCTGAGCCTCTCTTCCTACCCTCCGTGGCCACAAAAAGCTCAGCTGAAAACAAGCCATAAACCTTAATGATGAAGCTGTTCAGTGGGTTGATTTCCAAAGGTGCTTCCTGAGGATAGAAGGAAGGACTTCCCCAAAAGGTCCCCAGGGAGGTACCTGAACTAAATAAAGAGTCCATGCTGTGTCCACACCTGCTCTTACCCAGCTCTCTTTGTGGTCCCAGGATGGCTCCGATCTGAATAGAGCTCAACAGGTGGAACTGCAGAAGGAGGATACCAGCAGAGACCAGCTTGACAATAGGAAAGAACTTCCTTGGGGAGCTAAATTGGAACTACCACCTATGGTCATAGAGCCAGACAGGTAGTGGAGAGATTTCTATCATTTCCATTGCCTGAGAGGGATGTCCAACAATAATTCCTTTCGTGGCTTCTATTTTTAATATTAAAGGGATTTCTCAACCCCAGGATGAATATTTTTTTTCTTTTAGATGTTAATTATATTGTTTTAAAATGTTAATTCTATGCATCGATGCCAGTCAAGTTATTTCGTTTTTTAAACCATTATATATGTATATACTTATATATATACTTATATATATATATATATGTGTGTGTGTGTGTGTGTGTGTGTGTGTGTGTGTGTGTGTGTGTGTGTTTGTATTGGCTCCAAAGCAGAAGAGTGGTAAGGGCTAGGCAATGGGGGTCAAGTGACTTGCCCAGGTTCACACAGCTGGGAAGTGGCTGAAGCCAGATTTGAACCTAGGAACTCCCATCTCTAGGCTTGGCTATCAATCCACTGATCTACCCAGCCGCCCCCCCCCTTATGATTCTTTAAAATATCTAATGATAAATTGTTCTCAGGATAAATTTAAGTGTTCATTGAGTAACTTTGTATGGAAATTGAAGTTATGGATCACAAACAAAAGGAAATAATCTCAAACTACAACTCTGCCATAACTCAGTAAAAGTCGGCTTTAGATATTCCATTTTGAAAGAGCCATAATATAAGTGATGAATGAGACACAGTGACTCCAAAAGAAAATGTTGACAGCAGTAATAGAAACTACAGATTTTTGTTGGCTGCAGTTATGGGAATAGAAATGACATGAGTAGCTAACATTTCTCCAAGGCTAAAAGTCCTTTTTTCTTTCATAGACTGCTAATAAAGTGCCCCTTAAGTGTAACTCTCTTCTAGACTCTGAGAGATGCTGCTTTCTAGAGTCTATAGACAGCTTTTCTCTCTGGTGTAATGTCTCATACTTCTTAAAATTACTTCCTTCATAGGGTGACTATGTTTCCTTCCTTCCTCCCCTCCCTCCCCTCCTTCCCCTTCCTCCCTTTCCTCCCTTCCTTCCCTTCCATCTCAGTATAAGTTCTAAGTCAGAAGTGTGGTAAGAGCTAGGCAGCTGGGGTTAAGTGACTGGCCCAGGCCATACAACTAGAAAGTATCTACCTAGCTGCCCTGTCCTTTTTTCTGTACTCATATTTGTCCTTAGTTTGTCCTCTAGATACATTGTTGTCTAGGTCTCTCTGACATCATTTCCACTAAAGTGGAAGGGGAAAGGAGAGAGAGGGAGAGAGGGAGAGAGAGAGAAAAGGAGGGAAGGAAGGAAGGATGGAAAGGAGAGGGGAAAAGAGGGATAGAGGGCAAGAGGAAGAAAAGGAGAGAATGCTTTCCAAGAGCAATTTTCTCTCATGGGCTTGACTGCAGCAGAAAATCTGATGTTTTTGAGCTCAAAATTGGACTTGCTAACTCTTTTTGTCTGTAGCCCAAGATGTTTCTCCTATGTGGCATCGTATGCTTTCATCCAATGGCCCAAAGTGTTATGAGTCTTTCAGTTTGATTTAGTTTGTCCACACATTGTGATGAGATTATAGGAAAAGTCCTTAATACCTAATTGACTCTGCTTATTGATTGGTATCAAATAAGTTTCTGTGCCTTCTGTGATTTCATTCATAGGAGTGTCTGTGGAAGCATTCACCTTTGCACATAGACACAATAAAAACAAAATAAATCCCAGGTAGTTGGAGGAGGAAGGACACTCACTAGTAATGAGGGAACCTGGCAGGTCCTCATAGAGAGGTGGTGATTTGTTTTGAATGAAGACAAAAAGCAAGGAGAAAGTGGACTTTGGGCATGGTAGATAGTCAGTGAAAAGGCCGAGAGTGGTGACTTAGTGGATTGAGAGCCAGGCCTAGCTAGAGATTGGAGGTCCTGGGTTGAAATCCAGTCTCAGACACTTCCTAAAAGTGTGGTCCTGGGCAAGTGACTTTACCCCCATTACCTATCCCTTACCACTTTTCTGCTTTGGAACCAATACATGGCATTGATTCTAAGGCAGGAGGTAAGGGTTTAAACCAAACAAAGAAAGAAATAAATAAATAAAACTGAAAGGAATGGATCACCCAAAACTGATGGGTCTGGTGGGTTTTTATAGGGTTCTTGTCTTGGTCCAGTAGGATTAGGCACTGTGGGAAGGGAGCAAGGATCCTTGATTGGAGTGATGGTAAATGGTCTTGATTCAAGTTAGTTGGGATGAGGGAAGACTCTTGGAGAGCTGTCAACTAATTGCTATTTAAACTCCAACTTATGGGTTTGGGGCCATAGCTACTGGGCTTACTTTTTACTTTTGAAACCCTCACCTTCCATCTTAGAATCAATAGTGTATATTGATTCCAAAGCAGAAGAGCTGTAAGGGCTAGGCAATGGGGGTGAAGTACATACCCAGAGTTACAAAATGAAGAAAAGTCTCAGGTCAGATTTGAACCTAGGACCTCTGGTCTTGAGGCCCAGCTCTCTGTCCACTGAGCCACTCAGCTGCCCTCAAACTTCCTTTTCCTGAACTACTCAAGGGTTTTAAACTTTCCCAGGGTTGGTTGGTTTGGTTTTTTGGTAGCTATGAGCCTGACTACATGGGTTCAAGGCTAAATGGCCACCGGTGCCCAGGCTATTTAGCTTGCTGTAGGGTTCATTGATTAGTACACTAAAAAAGGCTGCTGATCTGAACCATGTACTTCAGGAGAAGCCTGACATTCAGAAAGCTTCCTTTGACAAAGGGAACTCCATCAACACGTGCCTTCTTCTTCTGTGACAAGCAGAATGGAGAAGCTGGGGAAATGGGAAATCTTTGCAAGTCCCAGCTGATTGAACCCTTTCTGCTGAGCCTCTCTTCCTACCCTCCGTGGCCACAAAAAGCTCAGCTGAAAACAAGCCATAAACCTTAATGATGAAGCTGTTCAGTGGGTTGATTTCCAAAGGTGCTTCCTGAGGATAGAAGGAAGGACTTCCCCAAAAGGTCCCCAGGGAGGTACCTGAACTAAATAAAGAGTCCATGCTGTGTCCACACCTGCTCTTACACAGCTCTCTTTGTGCTCCCAGGATGGCTCCGATCTGAATAGAGCTCAACAGGTGGAACTGCAGAAGGAGGATACCAGCAGAGACCAGCTTGACAATAGGAAAGAACTTCCTTGGGCAGCTAAATTGGAACTACCACCTATGGTCATAGAGCCAGACAGGTAGTGGAGAGATTTCTATCATTTCCATTGCCTGAGAGGGATGTGCAACAATAATTCCTTTCTTGGCTTCTATTTTTAATATTAAAGGGATTTCTCAACCCCAGGATGAATATTTTTTTTCTTTTAGATGTTAATTATATTGTTTTAAAATGTTAATTATATGCATCGATGCCAGTCAAGTTATTTCTTTTTTTTAAACCCTTATATATATATATATACTTTTATATATATATATATATATATATGTGTGTGTGTGTGTGTGTGTGTGTGTGTGTGTGTGTGTGTGTGTGTGTGTATTGGCTCCAAAGCAGAAGAGTGGTAAGGGCTAGGCAATGGGGGTCAAGTGACTTGCCCAGGTTCACCCAGCTGGGAAGTGGCTGAAGCCAGATTTGAACCTAGGAACTCCCATCTCTATGCTTGGCTATCAATCCACTGACCTACCCAGCCGCCCCCCCCTTATGATTCTTTAAAATATCTAATGATAAATTGTTCTCAGGATAAATTTAAGTGTTCATTGAGTAACTTTGTATGGAAATTGAAGTTATGGATCACAAACAAAAGGAAATAATCTCAAACTACAACTCTGCCATAACTCAGTAAAAGTCAGCTTTAGATATTCCATTTTGAAAGAGCCATAATATAAGTGATGAATGAGACACAGTGACTCCAAAAGAAAATGTTGACAGCAGTAATAGAAACTACAGATTTTTGTTGGCTGCAGTTATGGGAATAGAAATGACATGAGTAACTAACATTTCTCCAAGGCTAAAAGTCCTTTTTTTCTTTCATAGACTGCTAATAAAGTGCCCCTTAAGTGTAACTCTCTTCTAGACTCTGAGAGCTGGTGCTTTCTAGAGTCTATAGACAGCTTTTCTCTCTGGTGTAATGTCTCATACTTCTTAAAATTACTTCCTTCATAGGGTGACTATGTTTCCTTCCTTCCTCCCCTCCCTCCCCTCCCTCCCCTTCCTCCCTTTCCTCCCTTCCTTCCCTTCCATCTCAGTATAAGTTCTAAGTCAGAAGTGTGGTAAGAGCTAGGCAGCTGGGGTTAAGTGACTCGCCCAGGCCATACAACTAGAAAGTATCTACCTAGCTGCCCTGTCCTTTTTTCTGTACTCATATTTGTCCTTAGTTTGTCCTCTAGATACATTGTTGTCTAGGTCTCTCTGACATCATTTCCACTAAAGTGGAAGGGGAAAGGAGAGAGAGGGAGAGAGGGAGAGAGAGAAACGGAGGGAAGGAAGGAAGGAAGGATGGAAAGGAGAGGGGAAAAGAGGGATAGAGGGAAAGAGGAAGAAGAGGAGAGAATGCTTTCCAAGAGCAATTTTCTCTCATGGGCTTGACTGCAGCAGAAAATCTGAAGTTTTTGAGCTCAAAATTGGACTTGCTAACTCTTTTTGTCTGTAGCCCAAGATGTTTCTCCTATGTGGCATCGTATGCTTTCATCCAATGGCCCAAAGTGTTATGAGTCTTTCAGTTTGATTTAGTTTGTCCACACATTGTGATGAGATTATAGGAAAAGTCCTTAATACCTAATTGACTCTGCTTATTGATTGGTATCAAATAAGTTTCTGTGCCTTCTGTGATTTCATTCATAGGAGTGTCTGTGGAAGCATTCACCTTTGCACATAGACACAAGAAAAACAAAATAAATCCCAGGTAGTTGGAGGAGGAAGGACACTCACTAGTAATGAGGGAATCTGGCAGGTCCTCATAGAGAGGTGGTGATTTGTTTTGAATGAAGACAAAAAGCAAGGAGAAAGTAGCCTTTGGGCATGGGAGATAGTCAGTGAAAAGGCTTAGAGTGGTGACTTAGTGGATTGAGAGCCAGGCCTAGCTAGAGATTGGAGGTCCTGGGTTGAAATCCAGTCTCAGTCACTTCTTAAAAGTGTGGTCCTGGGCAAGTCACTTTACCCCCATTACCTATCCCTTACCACTTTTCTGCTTTGGAACCAATACATGGCATTGATTCTAAGGCAGGAGGTAAGGGTTTAAACCAAACAAAGAAAGAAATAAATAAATAAAACTGAAAGGAATGGACCACCCAAAACTGATGGGTCTGGTGGGTTTTTATAGGGTTCTTGTTTTGGTCCAGTAGGATTAGGCACTGTGGGAAGGGAGCAAGGAACCTTGATTGGAGTGATGGGAAATGGTCTTGATTCAAGTTAGTTGGGATGAGGGAAGACTCTTGGAGAGCTGTCAACTAATTGCTATTTAAACTCCAACTTATGGGTTTGGGGCCATAGCTACTGGGCTTACTTTTTACTTTTGAAACCCTCACCTTCCATCTTAGAATCAATAGTGTATATTGATTCTAAAGCAGAAGAGCTGTAAGGGCTAGGCAATGGGGGTGAAGTACTTACCCAGAGTTACAAAATGAAGAAAAGTCTCAGGTCAGATTTGAACCTAGGACCTCTGGTCTTGAGGCCCGGCTCTCTGTCCACTGAGCCACTCAGCTGCCCTCAAACTTCCTTTTACTGAACTACTCAAGGGTTTTAAACTTTCCCAGAGTTGGTTGGTTTGGTTTTTTGGTAGCTATGAGCCTGACTACATGGGTTCAAGGCTAAATGGCCACCGGTGCCCAGGCTATTTAGCTTGCTGTAGGGTTCATTGATTAGTACACTAAAAAAGGCTGCTGATCTGAACCATGTACTTCAGGAGAAGCCTGACATTCAGAAAGCTTCCTTTGACAAAGGGAACTCCATCAACACGTGCCTTCTTCTTCTGTGACAAGCAGAATGGAGAAGCTGGGGAAATGGGTAATCTTTGCAAGTCCCAGCTGATTGAACCCTTTCTGCTGAGCCTCTCTTCCTACCCTCCGTGGCCACAAAAAGCTCAGCTGAAAACAAGCCATAAACCTTAATGATGAAGCTGTTCAGTGGGTTGATTTCCAAAGGTGCTTCCTGAGGATAGAAGGAAGGACTTCCCCAAAAGGTCCCCAGGGAGGTACCTGAACTAAATAAAGAGTCCATGCTGTGTCCACACCTGCTCTTACACAGCTCTCTTTGTGCTCCCAGGATGGCTCCGATCTGAATAGAGCTCAACAGGTGGAACTGCAGAAGGAGGATACCAGCAGAGACCAGCTTGACAATAGGAAAGAACTTCCTTGGGGAGCTAAATTGGAACTACCACCTATGGTCATAGAGCCAGACAGGTAGTGGAGAGATTTCTATCATTTCCATTGCCTGAGAGGGATGTCCAACAATAATTCCTTTCTTGGCTTCTATTTTTAATATTAATGGGATTTCTCAACCCCAGGATGAATATTTTTTTTCTTTTAGATGTTAATTATATTGTTTTAAAATGTTAATTATATGCATCGATGCCAGTCAAGTTATTTCGTTTTTTAAACCCTTATATATGTATATACTTATATATATACTTATATATATATATATATATATGTGTGTGTGTGTGTGTGTGTGTGTGTGTGTGTGTGTGTGTGTGTGTGTGTTTGTATTGGCTCCAAAGCAGAAGAGTGGTAAGGGCTAGGCAATGGGGGTCAAGTGACTTGCCCAGGTTCACCCAGCTGGGAAGTGGCTGAAGCCAGATTTGAACCTAGGAACTCCCATCTCTAGGCTTGGCTATCAATCCACTGATCTACCCAGCCGCCCCCCCCTTATGATTCTTTAAAATATCTAATGATAAATTGTTCTCAGGATAAATTTAAGTGTTCATTGAGTAACTTTGTATGGAAATTGAAGTTATGGATCACGAACAAAAGGAAATAATCTCAAACTACAACTCTGCCATAACTCAGTAAAAGTCGGCTTTAGATATTCCATTTTGAAAGAGCCATAATATAAGTGATGAATGAGACACAGTGACTCCAAAAGAAAATGTTGACAGCAGTAATAGAAACTACAGATTTTTGTTGGCTGCAGTTATGGGAATAGAAATGACATGAGTAGCTAACATTTCTCCAAGGCTAAAAGTCCTTTTTTTCTTTCATAGACTGCTAATAAAGTGCCCCTTAAGTGTAACTCTCTTCTAGACTCTGAGAGCTGCTGCTTTCTAGAGTCTATAGACAGCTTTTCTCTCTGGTGTAATGTCTCATACTTCTTAAAATTACTTCCTTCATAGGGTGACTATGTTTCCTTCCTTCCTCCCCTCCCTCCCCTCCCTCCCCTTCCTCCCTTTCCTCCCTTCCTTCCCTTCCATCTCAGTATAAGTTCTAAGTCAGAAGTGTGGTAAGAGCTAGGCAGCTGGGGTTAAGTGACTGGCCCAGGCCATACAACTAGAAAGTATCTACCAAGCTGCCCTGTCCTTTTTTCTGTACTCATATTTGTCCTTAGTTTGTCCTCTAGATACATTGTTGTCTAGGTCTCTCTGACATCATTTCCACTAAAGTGGAATGGGAAAGGAGAGAGAGGGAGAGAGGGAGAGAGAGAAAAGGAGGGAAGGAAGGAAGGAAGGATGGAAAGGAGAGGGGAAAAGAGGGATAGAGGGCAAGAGGAAGAAGAGGAGAGAATGCTTTCCAAGAGCAATTTTCTCTCATGGGCTTGACTGCAGCAGAAAATCTGATGTTTTTGAGCTCAAAATTGGACTTGCTAACTCTTTTTGTCTGTAGCCCAAGATGTTTCTCCTATGTGGCATCGTATGCTTTCATCCAATGGCCCAAAGTGTTATGAGTCTTTCAGTTTGATTTAGTTTGTCCACACATTGTGATGAGATTATAGGAAAAGTCCTTAATACCTAATTGACTCTGCTTATTGATTGGTATCAAATAAGTTTCTGTGCCTTCTGTGATTTCATTCATAGGAGTGTCTGTGGAAGCATTCACCTTTGCACATAGACACAAGAAAAACAAAATAAATCCCAGGTAGTTGGAGGAGGAAGGACACTCACTAGTAATGAGGGAATCTGGCAGGTCCTCATAGAGAAGTGGTGATTTGTTTTGAATGAAGACAAAAAGCAAGGAGAAAGTAGACTTTGGGCATGGGAGATAGTCAGTGAAAAGGCCTAGAGTGGTGACTTAGTGGATTGAGAGCCAGGCCTAGCTAGAGATTGGAGGTCCTGGGTTGAAATCCAGTCTCAGACACTTCCGAAATGTGTGGTCCTGGGCAAGTCACTTTACCCCCATTACCTATCCCTTACCACTTTTCTGCTTTGGAACCAATACATGGCATTGATTCTAAGGCAGGAGGTAAGGGTTTAAACCAAACAAAGAAAGAAATAAATAAATAAAACTGAAAGGAATGGACCACCCAAAACTGATGGGTCTGGTGGGTTTTTATAGGGTTCTTGTCTTGGTCCAGTAGGATTAGGCACTGTGGGAAGGGAGCAAGGAACCTTGATTGGAGTGATGGGAAATGGTCTTGATTCAAGTTAGTTGGGATGAGGGAAGACTCTTGGAGAGCTGTCAACTAATTGCTATTTAAACTCCAACTTATGGGTTTGGGGCCATAGCTACTGGGCTTACTTTTTACTTTTGAAACCCTCACCTTCCATCTTAGAATCAATAGTGTATATTGATTCTAAAGCAGAAGAGCTGTAAGGGCTAGGCAATGGGGGTGAAGTACTTACCTAGAGTTACAAAATGAAGAAAAGTCTCAGGTCAGATTTGAACCTAGGACCTCTGGTCTTGAGGCCCAGCTCTCTGTCCACTGAGCCACTCAGCTGCCCTCAAACTTCCTTTTCCTGAACTACTCAAGGGTTTTAAACTTTCCCAGGGTTGGTTGGTTTGGTTTTTTGGTAGCTATGAGCCTGACTACATGGGTTCAAGGCTAAATGGCCACCGGTGCCCAGGCTATTTAGCTTGCTGTAGGGTTCATTGATTAGTACACTAAAAAAGGCTGCTGATCTGAACCATGTACTTCAGGAGAAGCCTGACATTCAGAAAGCTTCCTTTGACAAAGGGAACTCCATCAACACGTGCCTTCTTCTTCTGTGACAAGCAGAATGGAGAAGCTGGGGAAATGGGTAATCTCTGCAAGTCCCAGCTGATTGAACCCTTTCTGCTGAGCCTCTCTTCCTACCCTCTGTGGCCACAAAAAGCTCAGCTGAAAACAAGCCATAAACCTTAATGATGAAGCTGTTCAGTGGGTTGATTTCCAAAGGTGCTTCCTGAGGATAGAAGGAAGGACTTCCCCAAAAGGTCCCCAGGGAGGTACCTGAACTAAATAAAGAGTCCATGCTGTGTCCACACCTGCTCTTACACAGCTCTCTTTGTGCTCCCAGGATGGCTCCGATCTGAATAGAGCTCAACAGGTGGAACTGCATAAGGAGGATACCAGCAGAGACCAGCTTGACAATAGGAAAGAACTTCCTTGGGGAGCTAAATTGGAACTACCACCTATGGTCATAGAGCCAGACAGGTAGTGGAGAGATTTCTATCATTTCCATTGCCTGAGAGGGATGTCCAACAATAATTCCTTTCTTGGCTTCTATTTTTAATATTAAAGGGATTTCTCAACCCCAGGATGAATATTTTTTTTCTTTTAGATGTTAATTATATTGTTTTAAAATGTTAATTCTATGCATCGATGCCAGTCAAGTTATTTCGTTTTTTTAAACCCTTATATATGTATATACTTATATATATACTTATATATATGTGTGTGTGTGTGTGTGTGTGTGTGTGTTTGTATTGGCTCCAAAGCAGAAGAGTGGTAAGGGCTAGGCAATGGGGGTCAAGTGACTTGCCCAGGTTCACCCAGCTGGGAAGTGGCTGAAGCCAGATTTGAACCTAGGAACTCCCATCTCTAGGCTTGGCTATCAATCCACTGAGCTACCCAGCCGCCCCCCCCCCCTTATGATTCTTTAAAATATCTAATGATAAATTGTTCTCAGGATAAATTTAAGTGTTCATTGAGTAACTTTGTATTGAATTTGAAGTTATGGATCACGAACAAAAGGAAATAATCTCAAACTACAACTCTGCCATAACTCAGTAAAAGTCAGCTTTAGATATTCCATTTTGAAAGAGCCATAATATAAGTGATGAATGAGACACAGTGACTCCAAAAGAAAATGTTGACAGCAGTAATAGAAACTACAGATTTTTGTTGGCTGCAGTTATGGGAATAGAAATGACATGAGTAACTAACATTTCTCCAAGGCTAAAAGTCCTTTTTTTCTTTCATAGACTGCTAATAAAGTGCCCCTTAAGTGTAACTCTCTTCTAGACTCTGAGAGCTGGTGCTTTCTAGAGTCTATAGACAGCTTTTCTCTCTGGTGTAATGTGTTATACTTCTTAAAATTACTTCCTTCATAGGGTAACTATGTTTCCTTCCTTCCTCCCCTCCCTCCCCTCCCTCCCCTTCCTCCCTTTCCTCCCTTCCTTCCCTTCCATCTCAGTATAAGTTCTAAGTCAGAAGTGTGGTAAGAGCTAGGCAGCTGGGGTTAAGTGACTGGCCCAGGCCATACAACTAGAAAGTATCTACCTAGCTGCCCTGTCCTTTTTTCTGTACTCATATTTGTCCTTAGTTTGTCCTCTAGATACATTGTTGTCTAGGTCTCTCTGACATCATTTCCACTAAAGTGGAAGGGGAAAGGAGAGAGATGGAGAGAGGGAGAGAGAGAAAAGGAGGGAAGGAAGGAAGGAAGGATGGAAAGGAGAGGGGAACAGAGGGATAGAGGGAAAGAGGAAGAAGAGGAGAGAATGCTTTCCAAGAGCAATTTTCTCTCATGGGCTTGACTGCAGCAGAAAATCTGATGTTTTTGAGCTCAAAATTGGACTTGCTAACTCTTTTTGTCTGTAGCCCAAGATGTTTCTCCTATGTGGCATCGTATGCTTTCATCCAATGGCCCAAAGTGTTATGAGTCTTTCAGTTTGATTTAGTTTGTCCACACATTGTGATGAGATTATAGGAAAAGTCCTTAATACCTAATTGACTCTGCTTATTGATTGGTATCAAATAAGTTTCTGTGCCTTCTGTGATTTCATTCATAGGAGTGTCTGTGGAAGCATTCACCTTTGCACATAGACACAATAAAAACAAAATAAATCCCAGGTAGTTGGAGGAGGAAGGACACTCACTAGTAATGAGGGAACCTGGCAGGTCCTCATAGAGAAGTGGTGATTTGTTTTGAATGAAGACAAAAAGCAAGGAGAAAGTGGACTTTGGGCATGGTAGATAGTCAGTGAAAAGGCCTAGAGTGGTGACTTAGTGGATTGAGAGCCAGGCCTAGCTAGAGATTGGAGGTCCTGGGTTGAAATCCAGTCTCAGACACTTCCTAAAAGTGTGGTCCTGGGCAAGTGACTTAATCCCCATTACCTATCCCTTACCACTTTTCTGCTTTGGAATCAATACATGGCATTGATTCTAAGGCAGGAGGTAAGGGTTTAAACCAAACAAAGAAAGAAATAAATAAATAAAACTGAAAGGAATGGACCACCCAAAACTGATGGGTCTGGTGGGTTTTTATAGGGTTCTTGTCTTGGTCCAGTAGGATTAGGCACTGTGGGAAGGGAGCAAGGAACCTTGATTGGAGTGATGGGAAATGGTCTTGATTCAAGTTAGTTGGGATGAGGGAAGACTCTTGGAGAGCTGTCAACTAATTGCTATTTAAACTCCAACTTATGGGTTTGGGGCCATAGCTACTGGGCTTACTTTTTACTTTTGAAACCCTCACCTTCCATCTTAGAATCAATAGTGTATATTGATTCTAAAGCAGAAGAGCTGTAAGGGCTAGGCAATGGGGGTGAAGTACTTACCCAGAGTTACAAAATGAAGAAAAGTCTCAGGTCAGATTTGAACCTAGGACCTCTGGTCTTGAGGCCCGGCTCTCTGTCCACTGAGCCACTCAGCTGCCCTCAAACTTCTTTTTACTGAACTACTCAAGGGTTTTAAACTTTCCCAGGGTTGGTTGGTTTGGTTTTTTGGTAGCTATGAGCCTGACTACATGGGTTCAAGGCTAAATGGCCACCGGTGCCCAGGCTATTTAGCTTGCTGTAGGGTTCATTGATTAGTACACTAAAAAAGGCTGCTGATCTGAACCATGTACTTCAGGAGAAGCCTGACATTCAGAAAGCTTCCTTTGACAAAGGGAACTCCATCAACACGTGCCTTCCTCTTCTGTGACAAGCAGAATGGAGAAGCTGGGGAAATGGGTAATCACTGCAAGTCCCAGCTGATTGAACCCTTTCTGCTGAGCCTCTCTTCCTTCCCTCCGTGGCCACAAAAAGCTCAGCTGAAAACAAGCCATAAACCTTAATGATGAAGCTGTTCAGTGGGTTGATTTCCAAAGGTGCTTCCTGAGGATAGAAGGAAGGACTTCCCCAAAAGGTCCCCAGGGAGGTACCTGAACTAAATAAAGAGTCCATGCTGTGTCCACACCTGCTCTTACCCAGCTCTCTTTGTGGTCCCAGGATGGCTCCGATCTGAATAGAGCTCAACAGGTGGAACTGCAGAAGGAGGATACCAGCAGAGACCAGCTTGACAATAGGAAAGAACTTCCTTGGGGAGCTAAATTGGAACTACCACCTATAGTCATAGAGCCAGACAGGTAGTGGAGAGATTTCTATCATTTCCATTGCCTGAGAGGGATGTGCAACAATAAATCCTTTCTTGGCTTCTATTTTTAATATTAAAGGGATTTCTCAACCCCAGGATGAATATTTTTTTTTCTTTTAGATGTTAATTATATTGTTTTAAAATGTTAATTCTATGCATCGATGCCAGTCAAGTTATTTCTTTTTTTTAAACCCTTATATATATATATATACTTATATATATATATATATATATATGTGTGTGTGTGTGTGTGTGTGTGTGTGTGTGTGTTTGTATTGGCTCCAAAGCAGAAGAGTGGTAAGGGCTAGGCAATGGGGGTCAAGTGACTTGCCCAGGTTCACCCAGCTGGGAAGTGGCTGAAGCCAGATTTGAACCTAGGAACTCCCATCTCTAGGCTTGGCTATCAATCCACTGATCTACCCAGCCGCCCCCCCCTTATGATTCTTTAAAATATCTAATGATAAATTGTTCTCAGGATAAATTTAAGTGTTCATTGAGTAACTTTGTATGGAAATTGAAGTTATGGATCACAAACAAAAGGAAATAATCTCAAACTACAACTCTGCCATAACTCAGTAAAAGTCGGCTTTAGATATTCCATTTTGAAAGAGCCATAATATAAGTGATGAATGAGACACAGTGACTCCAAAAGAAAATGTTGACAGCAGTAATAGAAACTACAGATTTTTGTTGGCTGCAGTTATGGGAATAGAAATGACATGAGTAGCTAACATTTCTCCAAGGCTAAAAGTCCTTTTTTTCTTTCATAGACTGCTAATAAAGTGCCCCTTATGTGTAACTCTCTTCTAGACTCTGAGAGCTGCTGCTTTCTAGAGTCTATAGACAGCTTTTCTCTCTGGTGTAATGTCTCATACTTCTTAAAATTACTTCCTTCATAGGGTGACTATGTTTCCTTCCTTCCTCCCCTCCCTCCCCTCCCTCCCCTTCCTCCCTTTCCTCCCTTCCTTCCCTTCCATCTCAGTATAAGTTCTAAGTCAGAAGTGTGGTAAGAGCTAGGCAGCTGGGGTTAAGTGACTGGCCCAGGCCATACAACTAGAAAGTATCTACCAAGCTGCCCTGTCCTTTTTTCTGTACTCATATTTGTCCTTAGTTTGTCCTCTAGATACATTGTTGTCTAGGTCTCTCTGACATCATTTCCACTAAAGTGGAAGGGGAAAGGAGAGAGAGGGAGAGAGGGAGAGAGAGAAAAGGAGGGAAGGAAGGAAGGAAGGATGGAAAGGAGAGGGGAAAAGAGGGATAGAGGGCAAGAGGAAGAAGAGGAGAGAATGCTTTCCAAGAGCAATTTTCTCTCATGGGCTTGACTGCAGCAGAAAATCTGATGTTTTTGAGCTCAAAATTGGACTTGCTAACTCTTTTTGTCTGTAGCCCAAGATGTTTCTCCTATGTGGCATCGTATGCTTTCATCCAATGGCCCAAAGTGTTATGAGTCTTTCAGTTTGATTTAGTTTGTCCACACATTGTGATGAGATTATAGGAAAAGTCCTTAATACCTAATTGACTCTGCTTATTGATTGGTATCAAATAAGTTTCTGTGCCTTCTGTGATTTCATTCATAGGAGTGTCTGTGGAAGCATTCACCTTTGCACATAGACACAAGAAAAACAAAATAAATCCCAGGTAGTTGGAGGAGGAAGGACACTCACTAGTAATGAGGGAATCTGGCAGGTCCTCATAGAGAAGTGGTGATTTGTTTTGAATGAAGACAAAAAGCAAGGAGAAAGTAGACTTTGGGCATGGGAGATAGTCAGTGAAAAGGCCTAGAGTGGTGACTTAGTGGATTGAGAGCCAGGCCTAGCTAGAGATTGGAGGTCCTGGGTTGAAATCCAGTCTCAGACACTTCCTAAATGTGTGGTCCTGGGCAAGTGACTTTACCCCCATTACCTATCCCTTACCACTTTTCTGCTTTGGAACCAATACATGGCATTGATTCTAAGGCAGGAGGTAAGGGTTTAAACCAAACAAAGAAAGAAATAAATAAATAAAACTGAAAGGAATGGACCACCCAAAACTGATGGGTCTGGTGGGTTTTTATAGGGTTCTTGTCTTAGTCCAGTAGGATTAGGCACTGTGGGAAGGGAGCAAGGATCCTTGATTGGAGTGATGGGAAATGGTCTTGATTCAAGTTAGTTGGGATGAGGGAAGACTCTTGGAGAGCTGTCAACTAATTGCTATTTAAACTCCAACTTATGGGTTTGGGGCCATAGCTACTGGGCTTACTTTTTACTTTTGAAACCCTCACCTTCCATCTTAGAATCAATAGTGTATATTGATTCTAAAGCAGAAGAGCTGTAAGGGCTAGGCAATGGGGGTGAAGTACTTACCCAGAGTTACAAAATGAAGAAAAGTCTCAGGTCAGATTTGAACCTAGGACCTCTGGTCTTGAGGCCCGGCTCTCTGTCCACTGAGCCACTCAGCTGCCCTCAAACTTCCTTTTCCTGAACTACTCAAGGGTTTTAAACTTTCCCAGGGTTGGTTGGTTTGGTTTTTTGGTAGCTATGAGCCTGACTACATGGGTTCAAGGCTAAATGGCCACCGGTGCCCAGGCTATTTAGCTTGCTGTAGGGTTCATTGATTAGTACACTAAAAAAGGCTGCTGATCTGAACCATGTACTTCAGGAGAAGCCTGACATTCAGAAAGCTTCCTTTGACAAAGGGAACTCCATCAACACGTGCCTTCTTCTTCTGTGACAAGCAGAATGGAGAAGCTGGGGAAATGGGTAATCTCTGCAAGTCCCAGCTGATTGAACCCTTTCTGCTGAGCCTCTCTTCCTTCCCTCCGTGGCCACAAAAAGCTCAGCTGAAAACAAGCCATAAACCTTAATGATGAAGCTGTTCAGTGGGTTGATTTCCAAAGGTGCTTCCTGAGGATAGAAGGAAGGATTTCCCCAAAAGGTCCCCAGGGAGGTACCTGAACTAAATAAAGAGTCCATGCTGTGTCCACACCTGCTCTTACCCAGCTCTCTTTGTGGTCCCAGGATGGCTCCGATCTGAATAGAGCTCAACAGGTGGAACTGCAGAAGGAGGATACCAGCAGAGACCAGCTTGACAATAGGAAAGAACTTCCTTGGGGAGCTAAATTGGAACTACCACCTATGGTCATAGAGCCAGACAGGTAGTGGAGAGATTTCTATCATTTCCATTGCCTGAGAGGGATGTGCAACAATAAATCCTTTCTTGGCTTCTATTTTTAATATTAAAGGGATTTCTCAACCCCAGGATGAATATTTTTTTTTCTTTTAGATGTTAATTATATTGTTTTAAAATGTTAATTCTATGCATCGATGCCAGTCAAGTTATTTCTTTTTTTTAAACCCTTATATATATATATACTTATATATATATATATATATATATGTGTGTGTGTGTGTGTGTGTGTGTTTGTATTGGCTCCAAAGCAGAAGAGTGGTAAGGGCTAGGCAATGGGGGTCAAGTGACTTGCCCAGGTTCACCCAGCTGGGAAGTGGCTGAAGCCAGATTTGAACCTAGGAACTCCCATCTCTAGGCTTGGCTATCAATCCACTGATCTACCCAGCCACCCCCCCCCTTATGATTCTTTAAAATATCTAATGATAAATTGTTCTCAGGATAAATTTAAGTGTTCATTGAGTAACTTTGTATGGAAATTGAAGTTATGGATCACAAACAAAAGGAAATAATCTCAAACTACAACTCTGCCATAACTCAGTAAAAGTCGGCTTTAGATATTCCATTTTGAAAGAGCCATAATATAAGTGATGAATGAGACACAGTGACTCCAAAAGAAAATGTTGACAGCAGTAATAGAAACTACAGATTTTTGTTGGCTGCAGTTATGGGAATAGAAATGACATGAGTAGCTAACATTTCTCCAAGGCTAAAAGTCCTTTTTTTCTTTCATAGACTGCTAATAAAGTGCCCCTTATGTGTAACTCTCTTCTAGACTCTGAGAGCTGCTGCTTTCTAGAGTCTATAGACAGCTTTTCTCTCTGGTGTAATGTCTCATACTTCTTAAAATTACTTCCTTCATAGGGTGACTATGTTTCCTTCCTTCCTCCCCTCCCTCCCCTCCTTCCCCTTCCTCCCTTTCCTCCCTTCCTTCCCTTCCATCTCAGTATAAGTTCTAAGTCAGAAGTGTGGTAAGAGCTAGGCAGCTGGGGTTAAGTGACTGGCCCAGGCCATACAACTAGAAAGTATCTACCAAGCTGCCCTGTCCTTTTTTCTGTACTCATATTTGTCCTTAGTTTGTCCTCTAGATACATTGTTGTCTAGGTCTCTCTGACATCATTTCCACTAAAGTGGAAGGGGAAAGGAGAGAGAGGGAGAGAGGGAGAGAGAGAAAAGGAGGGAAGGAAGGAAGGAAGGATGGAAAGGAGAGGGGAAAAGAGGGATAGAGGGCAAGAGGAAGAAGAGGAGAGAATGCTTTCCAAGAGCAATTTTCTCTCATGGGCTTGACTGCAGCAGAAAATCTGATGTTTTTGAGCTCAAAATTGGACTTGCTAACTCTTTTTGTCTGTAGCCCAAGATGTTTCTCCTATGTGGCATCGTATGCTTTCATCCAATGGCCCAAAGTGTTATGAGTCTTTCAGTTTGATTTAG
Organism: Monodelphis domestica; assembly: GCF_027887165.1. NCBI lineage: Eukaryota > Metazoa > Chordata > Mammalia > Didelphimorphia > Didelphidae > Monodelphis > Monodelphis domestica. The sequence continues at coordinate 275,042,567 of NC_077232.1, forward strand.
TTTGTCCACACATTGTGATGAGATTATAGGAAAAGTCCTTAATACCTAATTGACTCTGCTTATTGATTGGTATCAAATAAGTTTCTGTGCCTTCTGTGATTTCATTCATAGGAGTGTCTGTGGAAGCATTCACCTTTGCACATAGACACAAGAAAAACAAAATAAATCCCAGGTAGTTGGAGGAGGAAGGACACTCACTAGTAATGAGGGAATCTGGCAGGTCCTCATAGAGAAGTGGTGATTTGTTTTGAATGAAGACAAAAAGCAAGGAGAAAGTAGACTTTGGGCATGGGAGATAGTCAGTGAAAAGGCCTAGAGTGGTGACTTAGTGGATTGAGAGCCAGGCCTAGCTAGAGATTGGAGGTCCTGGGTTGAAATCCAGTCTCAGACACTTCCTAAATGTGTGGTCCTGGGCAAGTCACTTTACCCCCATTACCTATCCCTTACCACTTTTCTGCTTTGGAACCAATACATGGCATTGATTCTAAGGCAGGAGGTAAGGGTTTAAACCAAACAAAGAAAGAAATAAATAAATAAAACTGAAAGGAATGGACCACCCAAAACTGATGGGTCTGGTGGGTTTTTATAGGGTTCTTGTCTTGGTCCAGTAGGATTAGGCACTGTGGGAAGGGAGCAAGGAACCTTGATTGGAGTGATGGGAAATGGTCTTGATTCAAGTTAGTTGGGATGAGGGAAGACTCTTGGAGAGCTGTCAACTAATTGCTATTTAAACTCCAACTTATGGGTTTGGGGCCATAGCTACTGGGCTTACTTTTTACTTTTGAAACCCTCACCTTCCATCTTAGAATCAATAGTGTATATTGATTCTAAAGCAGAAGAGCTGTAAGGGCTAGGCAATGGGGGTGAAGTACTTACCCAGAGTTACAAAATGAAGAAAAGTCTCAGGTCAGATTTGAACCTAGGACCTCTGGTCTTGAGGCCCGGCTCTCTGTCCACTGAGCCACTCAGCTGCCCTCAAACTTCCTTTTCCTGAACTACTCAAGGGTTTTAAACTTTCCCAGGGTTGGTTGGTTTGGTTTTTTGGTAGCTATGAGCCTGACTACATGGGTTCAAGGCTAAATGGCCACCGGTGCCCAGGCTATTTAGCCTGCTGTAGGGTTCATTGATTAGTACACTAAAAAAGGCTGCTGATCTGAACCATGTACTTCAGGAGAAGCCTGACATTCAGAAAGCTTCCTTTGACAAAGGGAACTCCATCAACACGTGCCTTCTTCTTCTGTGACAAGCAGAATGGAGAAGCTGGGGAAATGGGTAATCTCTGCAAGTCCCAGCTGATTGAACCCTTTCTGCTGAGCCTCTCTTCCTTCCCTCCGTGGCCACAAAAAGCTCAGCTGAAAACAAGCCATAAACCTTAATGATGAAGCTGTTCAGTGGGTTGATTTCCAAAGGTGCTTCCTGAGGATAGAAGGAAGGACTTCCCCAAAAGGTCCCCAGGGAGGTACCTGAACTAAATAAAGAGTCCATGCTGTGTCCACACCTGCTCTTACCCAGCTCTCTTTGTGGTCCCAGGATGGCTCCAATCTGAATAGAGCTCAACAGGTGGAACTGCAGAAGGAGGATACCAGCAGAGACCAGCTTGACAATAGGAAAGAACTTCCTTGGGGAGCTAAATTGGAACTACCACCTATGGTCATAGAACCAGACAGGTAGTGGAGAGATTTCTATCATTTCCATTGCCTGAGAGGGATGTCCAACAATAATTCCTTTCTTGGCTTCTATTTTTAATATTAAAGGGATTTCTCAACCCCAGGATGAATATTTTTTTTCTTTTAGATGTTAATTATATTGTTTTAAAATGTTAATTCTATGCATCGATGCCAGTCAAGTTATTTCGTTTTTTAAACCCTTTTATACGTATATACTTATATATATACTTATATATATATATATATGTGTGTGTGTGTGTGTGTGTGTGTGTGTGTGTGTGTGTGTGTTTGTATTGGCTCCAAAGCAGAAGAGTGGTAAGGGCTAGGCAATGGGGGTCAAGTGACTTGCCCAGGTTCACACAGCTGGGAAGTGGCTGAAGCCAGATTTGAACCTAGGAACTCCCATCTCTAGGCTTGGCTATCAATCCACTGAGCTACCCAGCCACCCCCCCCCTTATGATTCTTTAAAATATCTAATGATAAATTGTTCTCAGGATAAATTTAAGTGTTCATTGAGTAACTTTGTATGGAAATTGAAGTTATGGATCACGAACAAAAGGAAATAATCTCAAACTACAACTCTGCCATATCTCAGTAAAAGTCAGCTTTAGATATTCCATTTTGAAAGAGCCATAATATAAGTGATGAATGAGACACAGTGACTCCAAAAGAAAATGTTGACAGCAGTAATAGAAACTACAGATTTTTGTTGGCTGCAGTTATGGGAATAGAAATGACATGAGTAACTAACATTTCTCCAAGGCTAAAAGTCCTTTTTTTCTTTCATAGACTGCTAATAAAGTGCCCCTTAAGTATAACTCTCTTCTAGACTCTGAGAGCTGCTGCTTTCTAGAGTCTATAGACAGCTTTTCTCTCTGGTGTAATGTCTCATACTTCTTAAAATTACTTCCTTCATAGGGTGACTATGTTTCCTTCCTTCCTCCCCTCCCTCCCCTCCTTCCCCTTCCTCCCTTTCCTCCCTTCCTTCCCTTCCATCTCAGTATAAGTTCTAAGTCAGAAGTGTGGTAAGAGCTAGGCAGCTGGGGTTAAGTGACTGGCCCAGGCCATACAACTAGAAAGTATCTACCAAGCTGCCCTGTCCTTTTTTCTGTACTCATATTTGTCCTTAGTTTGTCCTCTAGATACATTGTTGTCTAGGTCTCTCTGACATCATTTCCACTAAAGTGGAAGGGGAAAGGAGAGAGAGGGAGAGAGGGAGAGAGAGAAAAGGAGGGAAGGAAGGAAGGAAGGATGGAAGGGAGAGGGGAAAAGAGGGATAGAGGGCAAGAGGAAGAAGAGGAGAGAATGCTTTCCAAGAGCAATTTTCTCTCATGGGCTTGACTGCAGCAGAAAATCTGATGTTTTTGAGCTCAAAATTGGACTTGCTAACTCTTTTTGTCTGTAGCCCAAGATGTTTCTCCTATGTGGCATCGTATGCTTTCATCCAATGGCCCAAAGTGTTATGAGTCTTTCAGTTTGATTTAGTTTGTCCACACATTGTGATGAGATTATAGGAAAAGTCCTTAATACCTAATTGACTCTGCTTATTGATTGGTATCAAATAAGTTTCTGTGCCTTCTGTGATTTCATTCATAGGAGTGTCTGTGGAAGCATTCACCTTTGCACATAGACACAAGAAAAACAAAATAAATCCCAGGTAGTTGGAGGAGGAAGGACACTCACTAGTAATGAGGGAATCTGGCAGGTCCTCATAGAGAAGTGGTGATTTGTTTTGAATGAAGACAAAAAGCAAGGAGAAAGTAGACTTTGGGCATGGGAGATAGTCAGTGAAAAGGCCTAGAGTGGTGACTTAGTGGATTGAGAGCCAGGCCTAGCTAGAGATTGGAGGTCCTGGGTTGAAATCCAGTCTCAGACACTTCCTAAATGTGTGGTCCTGGGCAAGTGACTTTACCCCCATTACCTATCCCTTACCACTTTTCTGCTTTGGAACCAATACATGGCATTGATTCTAAGGCAGGAGGTAAGGGTTTAAACCAAACAAAGAAAGAAATAAATAAATAAAACTGAAAGGAATGGACCACCCAAAACTGATGGGTCTGGTGGGTTTTTATAGGGTTCTTGTCTTGGTCCAGTAGGATTAGGCACTGTGGGAAGGGAGCAAGGAACCTTGATTGGAGTGATGGGAAATGGTCTTGATTCAAGTTAGTTGGGATGAGGGAAGACTCTTGGAGAGCTGTCAACTAATTGCTATTTAAACTCCAACTTATGGGTTTGGGGCCATAGCTACTGGGCTTACTTTTTACTTTTGAAACCCTCACCTTCCATCTTAGAATCAATAGTGTATATTGATTCTAAAGCAGAAGAGCTGTAAGGGCTAGGCAATGGGGGTGAAGTACTTACCCAGAGTTACAAAATGAAGAAAAGTCTCAGGTCAGATTTGAACCTAGGACCTCTGGTCTTGAGGCCCGGCTCTCTGTCCACTGAGCCACTCAGCTGCCCTCAAACTTCCTTTTCCTGAACTACTCAAGGGTTTTAAACTTTCCCAGGGTTGGTTGGTTTGGTTTTTTGGTAGCTATGAGCCTGACTACATGGGTTCAAGGCTAAATGGCCACCGGTGCCCAGGCTATTTAGCTTGCTGTAGGGTTCATTGATTAGTACACTAAAAAAGGCTGCTGATCTGAACCATGTACTTCAGGAGAAGCCTGACATTCAGAAAGCTTCCTTTGACAAAGGGAACTCCATCAACACGTGCCTTCTTCTTCTGTGACAAGCAGAATGGAGAAGCTGGGGAAATGGGTAATCTCTGCAAGTCCCAGCTGATTGAACCCTTTCTGCTGAGCCTCTCTTCCTTCCCTCCGTGGCCACAAAAAGCTCAGCTGAAAACAAGCCATAAACCTTAATGATGAAGCTGTTCAGTGGGTTGATTTCCAAAGGTGCTTCCTGAGGATAGAAGGAAGGACTTCCCCAAAAGGTCCCCAGGGAGGTACCTGAACTAAATAAAGAGTCCATGCTGTGTCCACACCTGCTCTTACCCAGCTCTCTTTGTGGTCCCAGGATGGCTCCAATCTGAATAGAGCTCAACAGGTGGAACTGCAGAAGGAGGATACCAGCAGAGACCAGCTTGACAATAGGAAAGAACTTCCTTGGGGAGCTAAATTGGAACTACCACCTATGGTCATAGAACCAGACAGGTAGTGGAGAGATTTCTATCATTTCCATTGCCTGAGAGGGATGTCCAACAATAATTCCTTTCTTGGCTTCTATTTTTAATATTAAAGGGATTTCTCAACCCCAGGATGAATATTTTTTTTCTTTTAGATGTTAATTATATTGTTTTAAAATGTTAATTCTATGCATCGATGCCAGTCAAGTTATTTCGTTTTTTAAACCCTTTTATATGTATATACTTATATATATACTTATATATATATATATATGTGTGTGTGTGTGTGTGTGTGTGTGTGTGTGTGTGTGTGTGTTTGTATTGGCTCCAAAGCAGAAGAGTGGTAAGGGCTAGGCAATGGGGGTCAAGTGACTTGCCCAGGTTCACCCAGCTGGGAAGTGGCTGAAGCCAGATTTGAACCTAGGAACTCCCATCTCTAGGCTTGGCTATCAATCCACTGAGCTACCCAGCCACCCCCCCCCCTTATGATTCTTTAAAATATCTAATGATAAATTGTTCTCAGGATAAATTTAAGTGTTCATTGAGTAACTTTGTATGGAAATTGAAGTTATGGATCACGAACAAAAGGAAATAATCTCAAACTACAACTCTGCCATATCTCAGTAAAAGTCAGCTTTAGATATTCCATTTTGAAAGAGCCATAATATAAGTGATGAATGAGACACAGTGACTCCAAAAGAAAATGTTGACAGCAGTAATAGAAACTACAGATTTTTGTTGGCTGCAGTTATGGGAATAGAAATGACATGAGTAACTAACATTTCTCCAAGGCTAAAAGTCCTTTTTTTCTTTCATAGACTGCTAATAAAGTGCCCCTTAAGTGTAACTCTCTTCTAGACTCTGAGAGCTGCTGCTTTCTAGAGTCTATAGACAGCTTTTCTCTCTGGTGTAATGTCTCATACTTCTTAAAATTACTTCCTTCATAGGGTGACTATGTTTCCTTCCTTCCTCCCCTCCCTCCCCTCCCTCCCCTTCCTCCCTTTCCTCCCTTCCTTCCCTTCCATCTCAGTATAAGTTCTAAGTCAGAAGTGTGGTAAGAGCTAGGCAGCTGGGGTTAAGTGACTGGCCCAGGCCATACTACTAGAAAGTATCTACCAAGCTGCCCTGTCCTTTTTTCTGTACTCATATTTGTCCTTAGTTTGTCCTCTAGATACATTGTTGTCTAGGTCTCTCTGACATCATTTCCACTAAAGTGGAAGGGGAAAGGAGAGAGAGGGAGAGAGGGAGAGAGAGAAAAGGAGGGAAGGAAGGAAGGAAGGATGGAAGGGAGAGGGGAAAAGAGGGATAGAGGGCAAGAGGAAGAAGAGGAGAGAATGCTTTCCAAGAGCAATTTTCTCTCATGGGCTTGACTGCAGCAGAAAATCTGATGTTTTTGAGCTCAAAATTGGACTTGCTAACTCTTTTTGTCTGTAGCCCAAGATGTTTCTCCTATGTGGCATCGTATGCTTTCATCCAATGGCCCAAAGTGTTATGAGTCTTTCAGTTTGATTTAGTTTGTCCACACATTGTGATGAGATTATAGGAAAAGTCCTTAATACCTAATTGACTCTGCTTATTGATTGGTATCAAATAAGTTTCTGTGCCTTCTGTGATTTCATTCATAGGAGTGTCTGTGGAAGCATTCACCTTTGCACATAGACACAAGAAAAACAAAATAAATCCCAGGTAGTTGGAGGAGGAAGGACACTCACTAGTAATGAGGGAATCTGGCAGGTCCTCATAGAGAAGTGGTGATTTGTTTTGAATGAAGACAAAAAGCAAGGAGAAAGTAGACTTTGGGCATGGGAGATAGTCAGTGAAAAGGCCTAGAGTGGTGACTTAGTGGATTGAGAGCCAGGCCTAGCTAGAGATTGGAGGTCCTGGGTTGAAATCCAGTCTCAGACACTTCCTAAATGTGTGGTCCTGGGCAAGTCACTTTACCCCCATTACCTATTCCTTACCACTTTTCTGCTTTGGAACCAATACATGGCATTGATTCTAAGGCAGGAGGTAAGGGTTTAAACCAAACAAAGAAAGAAATAAATAAATAAAACTGAAAGGAATGGACCACCCAAAACTGATGGGTCTGGTGGGTTTTTATAGGGTTCTTGTCTTGGTCCAGTAGGATTAGGCACTGTGGGAAGGGAGCAAGGAACCTTGATTGGAGTGATGGGAAATGGTCTTGATTCAAGTTAGTTGGGATGAGGGAAGACTCTTGGAGAGCTGTCAACTAATTGCTATTTAAACTTCAACTTATGGGTTTGGGGCCATAGCTACTGGGCTTACTTTTTACTTTTGAAACCCTCACCTTCCATCTTAGAATCAATAGTGTATATTGATTCTAAAGCAGAAGAGCTGTAAGGGCTAGGCAATGGGGGTGAAGTACTTACCCAGAGTTACAAAATGAAGAAAAGTCTCAGGTCAGATTTGAACCTAGGACCTCTGGTCTTGAGGCCCGGCTCTCTGTCCACTGAGCCACTCAGCTGCCCTCAAACTTCCTTTTCCTGAACTACTCAAGGGTTTTAAACTTTCCCAGGGTTGGTTGGTTTGGTTTTTTGGTAGCTATGAGCCTGACTACATGGGTTCAAGGCTAAATGGCCACCGGTGCCCAGGCTATTTAGCCTGCTGTAGGGTTCATTGATTAGTACACTAAAAAAGGCTGCTGATCTGAACCATGTACTTCAGGAGAAGCCTGACATTCAGAAAGCTTCCTTTGACAAAGGGAACTCCATCAACACGTGCCTTCTTCTTCTGTGACAAGCAGAATGGAGAAGCTGGGGAAATGGGTAATCTCTGCAACTCCCAGCTGATTGAACCCTTTCTGCTGAGCCTCTCTTCCTTCCCTCCGTGGCCACAAAAAGCTCAGCTGAAAACAAGCCATAAACCTTAATGATGAAGCTGTTCAGTGGGTTGATTTCCAAAGGTGCTTCCTGAGGATAGAAGGAAGGACTTCCCCAAAAGGTCCCCAGGGAGGTACCTGAACTAAATAAAGAGTCCATGCTGTGTCCACACCTGCTCTTACCCAGCTCTCTTTGTGGTCCCAGGATGGCTCCGATCTGAATAGAGCTCAACAGGTGGAACTGCAGAAGGAGGATACCAGCAGAGACCAGCTTGACAATAGGAAAGAACTTCCTTGGGGAGCTAAATTGGAACTACCACCTATTGTCATAGAACCAGACAGGTAGTGGAGAGATTTCTATCATTTCATTTCCTGAGAGGGATGTCCAACAATAATTCCTTTCTTGGCTTCTATTTTTAATATTAAAGGGATTTCTCAACCCCAGGATGAATATTTTTTTTCTTTTAGATGTTAATTATATTGTTTTAAAATGTTAATTCTATGCATCGATGCCAGTCAAGTTATTTCGTTTTTTAAACCCTTTTATATGTATATACTTATATATATACTTATATATATATATATATGTGTGTGTGTGTGTGTGTGTGTGTGTGTGTGTGTGTGTGTGTGTGTGTGTGTGTGTTTGTATTGGCTCCAAAGCAGAAGAGTGGTAAGGGCTAGGCAATGGGGGTCAAGTGACTTGCCCAGGTTCACACAGCTGGGAAGTGGCTGAAGCCAGATTTGAACCTAGGAACTCCCATCTCTAGGCTTGGCTATCAATCCACTGAGCTACCCAGCCACCCCCCCCCCTTATGATTCTTTAAAATATCTAATGATAAATTGTTCTCAGGATAAATTTAAGTGTTCATTGAGTAACTTTGTATGGAAATTGAAGTTATGGATCACGAACAAAAGGAAATAATCTCAAACTACAACTCTGCCATATCTCAGTAAAGGTCAGCTTTAGATATTCCATTTTGAAAGAGCCATAATATAAGTGATGAATGAGACACAGTGACTCCAAAAGAAAATGTTGACAGCAGTAATAGAAACTACAGATTTTTGTTGGCTGCAGTTATGGGAATAGAAATGACATGAGTAACTAACATTTCTCCAAGGCTAAAAGTCCTTTTTTTCTTTCATAGACTGCTAATAAAGTGCCCCTTAAGTGTAACTCTCTTCTAGACTCTGAGAGCTGCTGCTTTCTAGAGTCTATAGACAGCTTTTCTCTCTGGTGTAATGTCTCATACTTCTTAAAATTACTTCCTTCATAGGGTGACTATGTTTCCTTCCTTCCTCCCCTCCCTCCCCTCCCTCCCGTTCCTCCCTTTCCTCCCTTCCTTCCCTTCCATCTCAGTATAAGTTCTAAGTCAGAAGTGTGGTAAGAGCTAGGCAGCTGGGGTTAAGTGACTGGCCCAGGCCATACAACTAGAAAGTATCTACCAAGCTGCCCTGTCCTTTTTTCTGTACTCATATTTGTCCTTAGTTTGTCCTCTAGATACATTGTTGTCTAGGTCTCTCTGACATCATTTCCACTAAAGTGGAAGGGGAAAGGAGAGAGAGGGAGAGAGGGAGAGAGAGAAAAGGAGGGAAGGAAGGAAGGAAGGATGGAAGGGAGAGGGGAAAAGAGGGATAGAGGGCAAGAGGAAGAAGAGGAGAGAATGCTTTCCAAGAGCAATTTTCTCTCATGGGCTTGACTGCAGCAGAAAATCTGATGTTTTTGAGCTCAAAATTGGACTTGCTAACTCTTTTTGTCTGTAGCCCAAGATGTTTCTCCTATGTGGCATCGTATGCTTTCATCCAATGGCCCAAAGTGTTATGAGTCTTTCAGTTTGATTTAGTTTGTCCACACATTGTGATGAGATTATAGGAAAAGTCCTTAATACCTAATTGACTCTGCTTATTGATTGGTATCAAATAAGTTTCTGTGCCCTCTGTGATTTCATTCATAGGAGTGTCTGTGGAAGCATTCACCGTTGCACATAGACACAAGAAAAACAAAATAAATCCCAGGTAGTTGGAGGAGGAAGGACACTCACTAGTAATGAGGGAATCTGGCAGGTCCTCATAGAGAGGTGGTGATTTGTTTTGAATGAAGACAAAAAGCAAGGAGAAAGTAGACTTTGGGCATGGGAGATAGTCAGTGAAAAGGCCTAGAGTGGTGACTTAGTGGATTGAGAGCCAGGCCTAGCTAGAGATTGGAGGTCCTGGGTTGAAATCCAGTCTCAGACACTTCCTAAATGTGTGGTCCTGGGCAAGTGACTTTACCCCCATTACCTATCCCTTACCACTTTTCTGCTTTGGAACCAATACATGGCATTGATTCTAAGGCAGGAGGTAAGGGTTTAAACCAAACAAAGAAAGAAATAAATAAATAAAACTGAAAGGAATGGACCACCCAAAACTGATGGGTCTGGTGGGTTTTTATAGGGTTCTTGTCTTGGTCCAGTAGGATTAGGCACTGTGGGAAGGGAGCAAGGAACCTTGATTGGAGTGATGGGAAATGGTCTTGATTCAAGTTAGTTGGGATGAGGGAAGACTCTTGGAGAGCTGTCAACTAATTGCTATTTAAACTCCAACTTATGGGTTTGGGGCCATAGCTACTGGGCTTACTTTTTACTTTTGAAACCCTCACCTTCCATCTTAGAATCAATAGTGTATATTGATTCTAAAGCAGAAGAGCTGTAAGGGCTAGGCAATGGGGGTGAAGTACTTACCCAGAGTTACAAAATGAAGAAAAGTCTCAGGTCAGATTTGAACCTAGGACCTCTGGTCTTGAGGCCCGGCTCTCTGTCCACTGAGCCACTCAGCTGCCCTCAAACTTCCTTTTCCTGAACTACTCAAGGGTTTTAAACTTTCCCAGGGTTGGTTGGTTTGGTTTTTTGGTAGCTATGAGCCTGACTACATGGGTTCAAGGCTAAATGGCCACCGGTGCCCAGGCTATTTAGCTTGCTGTAGGGTTCATTGATTAGTACACTAAAAAAGGCTGCTGATCTGAACCATGTACTTCAGGAGAAGCCTGACATTCAGAAAGCTTCCTTTGACAAAGGGAACTCCATCAACACGTGCCTTCTTCTTCTGTGACAAGCAGAATGGAGAAGCTGGGGAAATGGGTAATCTCTGCAAGTCCCAGCTGATTGAACCCTTTCTGCTGAGCCTCTCTTCCTTCCCTCCGTGGCCACAAAAAGCTCAGCTGAAAACAAGCCATAAACCTTAATGATGAAGCTGTTCACTGGGTTGATTTCCAAAGGTGCTTCCTGAGGATAGAAGGAAGGACTTCCCCAAAAGGTCCCCAGGGAGGTACCTGAACTAAATAAAGAGTCCATGCTGTGTCCACACCTGCTCTTACCCAGCTCTCTTTGTGGTCCCAGGATGGCTCCGATCTGAATAGAGCTCAACAGGTGGAACTGCAGAAGGAGGATACCAGCAGAGTCCAGCTTGACAATAGGAAAGAACTTCCTTGGGGAGCAAAATTGGAACTACCACCTATGGTCATAGAGCCAGACAGGTAGTGGAGAGATTTCTATCATTTCCATTGCCTGAGAGGGATGTGCAACAATAAATCCTTTCTTGGCTTCTATTTTTAATATTAAAGGGATTTCTCAACCCCAGGATGAATATTTTTTTTCTTTTAGATGTTAATTATATTGTTTTAAAATGTTAATTCTATGCATCGATGCCAGTCAAGTTATTTCGTTTTTTTAAACCCTTATATATGTATATACTTATATATATACTTATATATATATATATATCTGTGTGTGTGTGTGTGTGTGTGTGTGTGTGTGTGTGTGTGTGTGTGTGTGTATTGGCTCCAAAGCAGAAGAGTGGTAAGGGCTAGGCAATGGGGTTCAAGTGACTTGCCCAGGTTCACCCAGCTGGGAAGTGGCTGAAGCCAGATTTGAACCTAGGAACTCCCATCTCTAGGCTTGGCTATCAATCCACTGAGCTACCCAGCCGCCCCCCCCTTATGATTCTTTAAAATATCTAATGATAAATTGTTCTCAGGATAAATTTAAGTGTTCATTGAGTAACTTTGTATGGAAATTGAAGTTATGGATCACGAACAAAAGGAAATAATCTCAAACTACAACTCTGCCATAACTCAGTAAAAGTCAGGTTTAGATATTCCATTTTGAAAGAGCCATAATATAAGTGATGAATGAGACACAGTGACTCCAAAAGAAAATGTTGACAGCAGTAATAGAAACTACAGATTTTTGTTGGCTGCAGTTATGGGAATAGAAATGACATGAGTAACTAACATTTCTCCAAGGCTAAAAGTTCTTTTTTTCTTTCATAGACTGCTAATAAAGTGCCCCTTAAGTGTAACTCTCTTCTAGACTCTGAGAGCTGGTGCTTTCTAGAGTCTATAGACAGCTTTTCTCTCTGGTGTAATGTCTCATACTTCTTAAAATTACTTCCTTCATAGGGTAACTATGTTTCCTTCCTTCATCCCCTCCCTCCCCTCCCTCCCCGTCCTCCCTTTCCTCCCTTCCTTCCCTTCCATCTCAGTATAAGTTCTAAGTCAGAAGTGTGGTAAGAGCTAGGCAGCTGGGGTTAAGTGACTGGCCCAGGCCATACAACTAGAAAGTATCTACCTAGCTGCCCTGTCCTTTTTTCTGTACTCATATTTGTCATTAGTTTGTCCTCTAGATACATTGTTGTCTAGGTCTCTCTGACATCATTTCCACTAAAGTGGAAGGGGAAAGGAGAGAGAGGGAGAGAGGGAGAGAGAGAAAAGGAGGGAAGGAAGGAAGGAAGGATGGAAAGGAGAGGGGAAAAGAGGGATAGAGGGCAAGAGGAAGAAGAGGAGAGAATGCTTTCCAAGAGCAATTTTCTCTCATGGGCTTGACTGCAGCAGAAAATCTGATGTTTTTGAGCTCAAAATTGGACTTGCTAACTCTTTTTCTCTGTAGCCCAAGATGTTTCTCCTATGTGGCATCGTATGCTTTCATCCAATGGCCCAAAGTGTTATGAGTCTTTCAGTTTGATTTAGTTTGTCCACACATTGTGATGAGATTATAGGAAAAGTCCTTAATACCTAATTGACTCTGCTTATTGATTGGTATCAAATAAGTTTCTGTGCCTTCTGTGATTTCATTCATAGGAGTGTCTGTGGAAGCATTCACCTTTGCACATAGACACAAGAAAAACAAAATAAATCCCAGGTAGTTGGAGGAGGAAGGACACTCACTAGTAATGAGGGAATCTGGCAGGTCCTCATAGAGAAGTGGTGATTTGTTTTGAATGAAGACAAAAAGCAAGGAGAAAGTAGACTTTGGGCATGGGAGATAGTCAGTGAAAAGGCCTAGAGTGGTGACTTAGTGGATTGAGAGCCAGGCCTAGCTAGAGATTGGAGGTCCTGGGTTGAAATCCAGTCTCAGACACTTCCTAAATGTGTGGTCCTGGGCAAGTCACTTTACCCCCATTACCTATCCCTTACCACTTTTCTGCTTTGGAACCAATACATGGCATTGATTCTAAGGCAGGAGGTAAGGGTTTAAACCAAACAAAGAAAGAAATAAATAAATAAAACTGAAAGGAATGGACCACCCAAAACTGATGGGTCTGGTGGGTTTTTATAGGGTTCTTGTCTTGGTCCAGTAGGATTAGGCACTGTGGGAAGGGAGCAAGGAACCTTGATTGGAGTGATGGGAAATGGTCTTGATTCAAGTTAGTTGGGATGAGGGAAGACTCTTGGAGAGCTGTCAACTAATTGCTATTTAAACTCCAACTTATGGGTTTGGGGCCATAGCTACTGGGCTTACTTTTTACTTTTGAAACCCTCACCTTCCATCTTAGAATCAATAGTGTATATTGATTCTAAAGCAGAAGAGCTGTAAGGGCTAGGCAATGGGGGTGAAGTACTTACCCAGAGTTACAAAATGAAGAAAAGTCTCGGGTCAGATTTGAACCTAGGACCTCTGGTCTTGAGGCCCGGCTCTCTGTCCACTGAGCCACTCAGCTGCCCTCAAACTTCCTTTTCCTGAACTACTCAATGGTTTTAAACTTTCCCAGGGTTGGTTGGTTTGGTTTTTTGGTAGCTATGAGCCTGACTACATGGGTTCAAGGCTAAATGGCCACCGGTGCCCAGGCTATTTAGCTTGCTGTAGGGTTCATTGATTAGTACACTAAAAAAGGCTGCTGATCTGAACCATGTACTTCAGGAGAAGCCTGACATTCAGAAAGCTTCCTTTGACAAAGGGAACTCCATCAACACGTGCCTTCTTCTTCTGTGACAAGCAGAATGGAGAAGCTGGGGAAATGGGTAATCTCTGCAAGTCCCAGCTGATTGAACCCTTTCTGCTGAGCCTCTCTTCCTTCCCTCCGTGGCCACAAAAAGCTCAGCTGAAAACAAGCCATAAACCTTAATGATGAAGCTCTTCAGGGGGTTGATTTCCAAAGGTGCTTTCTGAGGATAGAAGGAAGGACTTCCCCAAAAGGTCCCCAGGGAGGTACCTGAACTAAATAAAGAGTCCATGCTGTGTCCACACCTGCTCTTGCCCAGCTCTCTTTGTGGTCCCAGGATGGCTCCGATCTGAATAGAGCTCAACAGGTGGAACTGCAGAAGGAGGATACCAGCAGAGACCAGCTTGACAATAGGAAAGAACTTCCTTGGGGAGCTAAATTGGAACTACCAACTATGGTCATAGAGCCAGACAGGTAGTGGAGAGATTTCTATCATTTCCATTGCCTGAGAGGGATGTCCAACAATAATTCCTTTCTTGGCTTCTATTTTTAATATTAAAGGGATTTCTCAACCCCAGGATGAATATTTTTTTCTTTTAGATGTTAATTATATTGTTTTAAAATGTTAATTCTATGCATCGATGCCAGTCAAGTTATTTCTTTTTTTTAAACCCTTATATATATATACTTATATATATACTTATATATATACTTATATATATATAGATGTGTGTGTGTGTGTGTGTGTGTGTGTGTGTGTGTGTGTGTGTATTGGCTCCAAAGCAGAAGAGTGGTAAGGGCTAGGCAATGGGGGTCAAGTGACTTGCCCAGGTTCACACAGCTGGGAAGTGGCTGAAGCCAGATTTGAACCTAGGAACTCCCATCTCTAGGCTTGGCTATCAATCCACTGAGCTACCCAGCCGCCCCCCCCCCTTATGATTCTTTAAAATATCTAATGATAAATTGTTCTCAGGATAAATTTAAGTGTTCATTGAGTAACTTTGTATGGAAATTGAAGTTATGGATCACGAACAAAAGGAAATAATCTCAAACTACAACTCTGCCATAACTCAGTAAAAGTCAGGTTTAGATATTCCATTTTGAAAGAGCCATAATATAAGTGATGAATGAGACACAGTGACTCCAAAAGAAAATGTTGACAGCAGTAATAGAAACTACAGATTTTTGTTGGCTGCAGTTATGGGAATAGAAATGACATGAGTAACTAACATTTCTCCAAGGCTAAAAGTCCTTTTTTTCTTTCATAGACTGCTAATAAAGTGCCCCTTAAGTGTAACTCTCTTCTAGACTCTGAGAGCTGGTGCTTTCTAGAGTCTATAGACAGCTTTTCTCTCTGGTGTAATGTCTCATACTTCTTAAAATTACTTCCTTCATAGGGTAACTATGTTTCCTTCCTTCATCCCCTCCCTCCCCTCCCTCCCCTTCCTCCCTTTCCTCCCTTCCTTCCCTTCCATCTCAGTATAAGTTCTAAGTCAGAAGTGTGGTAAGAGCTAGGCAGCTGGGGTTAAGTGACTGGCCCAGGCCATACAACTAGAAAGTATCTACCTAGCTGCCCTGTCCTTTTTTCTGTACTCATATTTGTCCTTAGTTTGTCCTCTAGATACATTGTTGTCTAGGTCTCTCTGACATCATTTCCACTAAAGTGGAAGGGGAAAGGAGAGAGAGGGAGAGAGGGAGAGAGAGAAAAGGAGGGAAGGAAGGAAGGATGGAAAGGAGAGGGGAAAAGAGGGATAGAGGGCAAGAGGAAGAAGAGGAGAGAATGCTTTCCAAGAGCAATTTTCTCTCATGGGCTTGACTGCAGCAGAAAATCTGATGTTTTTGAGCTCAAAATTGGACTTGCTAACTCTTTTTGTCTGTAGCCCAAGATGTTTCTCCTATGTGGCATCGTATGCTTTCATCCAATGGCCCAAAGTGTTATGAGTCTTTCAGTTTGATTTAGTTTGTCCACACATTGTGATGAGATTATAGGAAAAGTCCTTAATACCTAATTGACTCTGCTTATTGATTGGTATCAAATAAGTTTCTGTGCCTTCTGTGATTTCATTCATAGGAGTGTCTGTGGAAGCATTCACCTTTGCACATAGACACAATAAAAACAAAATAAATCCCAGGTAGTTGGAGGAGGAAGGACACTCACTAGTAATGAGGGAACCTGGCAGGTCCTCATAGAGAAGTGGTGATTTGTTTTGAATGAAGACAAAAAGCAAGGAGAAAGTGGACTTTGGGCATGGTAGATAGTCAGTGAAAAGGCCTAGAGTGGTGACTTAGTGGATTGAGAGCCAGGCCTAGCTAGAGATTGGAGGTCCTGGGTTGAAATCCAGTCTCAGACACTTCCTAAAAGTGTGGTCCTGGGCAAGTGACTTTACCCCCATTACCTATCCCTTACCACTTTTCTGCTTTGGAACCAATACATGGCATTGATTCTAAGGCAGGAGGTAAGGGTTTAAACCAAACAAAGAAAGAAATAAATAAATAAAACTGAAAGGAATGGACCACCCAAAACTGATGGGTCTGGTGGGTTTTTATAGGGTTCTTGTCTTGGTCCAGTAGGATTAGGCACTGTGGGAAGGGAGCAAGGAACCTTGATTGGAGTGATGGGAAATGGTCTTGATTCAAGTTAGTTGGGATGAGGGAAGACTCTTGGAGAGCTGTCAACTAATTGCTATTTAAACTCCAACTTATGGGTTTGGGGCCATAGCTACTGGGCTTACTTTTTACTTTTGAAACCCTCACCTTCCATCTTAGAATCAATAGTGTATATTGATTCTAAAGCAGAAGAGCTGTAAGGGCTAGGCAATGGGGGTGAAGTACTTACCCAGAGTTACAAAATGAAGAAAAGTCTCAGGTCAGATTTGAACCTAGGACCTCTGGTCTTGAGGCCCGGCTCTCTGTCCACTGAGCCACTCAGCTGCCCTCAAACTTCCTTTTCCTGAACTACTCAAGGGTTTTAAACTTTCCCAGGGTTTATTGGTTTGGTTTTTTGGTAGCTATGAGCCTGACTACATGGGTTCAAGGCTAAATGGCCACCGGTGCCCAGGCAATTTAGCTTGCTGTAGGGTTCATTGATTAGTACACTAAAAAAGGCTGCTGATCTGAACCATGTACTTCGGGAGAAGCCTGACATTCAGAAAGCTTCCTTTGACAAAGGGAACTCCATCAACACGTGCCTTCTTCTTCTGTGACAAGCAGAATGGAGAAGCTGGGGAAATGGGTAATCTCTGCAAGTCCCAGCTGATTGAACCCTTTCTGCTGAGCCTCTCTTCCTACCCTCCGTGGCCACAAAAAGCTCAGCTGAAAACAAGCCATAAACCTTAATGATGAAGCTGTTCAGTGGGTTGATTTCCAAAGGTGCTTCCTGAGGATAGAAGGAAGGACTTCCCCAAAAGGTCCCCAGGGAGGTACCTGAACTAAATAAAGAGTCCATGCTGTGTCCACACCTGCTCTTACACAGCTCTCTTTGTGCTCCCAGTATGGCTCCGATCTGAATAGAGCTCAACAGGTGGAACTGCAGAAGGAGGATACCAGCAGAGACCAGCTTGACAATAGGAAAGAACTTCCTTGGGCAGCTAAATTGGAACTACCACCTATGGTCATAGAGCCAGACAGGTAGTGGAGAGATTTCTATCATTTCCATTGCCTGAGAGGGATGTCCAACAATAATTCCTTTCCTGGATTCTATTTTTAATATTGAAGGGATTTCTCAACCCCAGGATGAATATTTTTTTTCTTTTAGATGTTAATTATATTGTTTTAAAATGTTAATTCTATGCATCGATGCCAGTCAAGTTATTTCGTTTTTTTAAACCCTTATATATGTATATACTTATATATATACTTATATATATATATGTGTGTGTGTGTGTGTGTGTGTGTGTGTGTGTGTGTGTGTGTGTGTGTGTGTGTGTATTGGCTCCAAAGCAGAAGAGTGGTAAGGGCTAGGCAATGGGGGTCAAGTGACTTGCCCAGGTTCACCCAGCTGGGAAGTGGCTGAAGCCAGATTTGAACCTAGGAACTCCCATCTCTTGGCTTGGCTATCAATCCACTGAGCTACCCAGCCGCCCCCCCCCCTTATGATTCTTTAAAATATCTAATGATAAATTGTTCTCAGGATAAATTTAAGTGTTCATTGAGTAACTTTGTATGGAAATTGAAGTTATGGATCACGAACAAAAGGAAATAATCTCAAACTACAACTCTGCCATAACTCAGTAAAAGTCAGGTTTAGATATTCCATTTTGAAAGAGCCATAATATAAGTGATGAATGAGACACAGTGACTCCAAAAGAAAATGTTGACAGCAGTAATAGAAACTACAGATTTTTGTTGGCTGCAGTTATGGGAATAGAAATGACATGAGTAACTAACATTTCTCCAAGGCTAAAAGTCCTTTTTTTCTTTCATAGACTGCTAATAAAGTGCCCCTTAAGTGTAACTCTCTTCTAGACTCTGAGAGCTGGTGCTTTCTAGAGTCTATAGACAGCTTTTCTCTCTGGTGTAATGTCTCATACTTCTTAAAATTACTTCCTTCATAGGGTAACTATGTTTCCTTCCTTCATCCCCTCCCTCCCCTCCCTCCCCGTCCTCCCTTTCCTCCCTTCCTTCCCTTCCATCTCAGTATAAGTTCTAAGTCAGAAGTGTGGTAAGAGCTAGGCAGCTGGGGTTAAGTGACTGGCCCAGGCCATACAACTAGAAAGTATCTACCTAGCTGCCCTGTCCTTTTTTCTGTACTCATATTTGTCCTTAGTTTGTCCTCTAGATACATTGTTGTCTAGGTCTCTCTGACATCATTTCCACTAAAGTGGAAGGGGAAAGGAGAGAGAGGGAGAGAGGGAGAGAGAGAAAAGGAGGGAAGGAAGGAAGGATGGAAAGGAGAGGGGAAAAGAGGGATAGAGGGCAAGAGGAAGAAGAGGAGAGAATGCTTTCCAAGAGCAATTTTCTCTCATGGGCTTGACTGCAGCAGAAAATCTGATGTTTTTGAGCTCAAAATTGGACTTGCTAACTCTTTTTGTCTGTAGCCCAAGATGTTTCTCCTATGTGGCATCGTATGCTTTCATCCAATGGCCCAAAGTGTTATGAGTCTTTCAGTTTGATTTAGTTTGTCCACACATTGTGATGAGATTATAGGAAAAGTCCTTAATACCTAATTGACTCTGCTTATTGATTGGTATCAAATAAGTTTCTGTGCCTTCTGTGATTTCATTCATAGGAGTGTCTGTGGAAGCATTCACCTTTGCACATAGACACAATAAAAACAAAATAAATCCCAGGTAGTTGGAGGAGGAAGGACACTCACTAGTAATGAGGGAACCTGGCAGGTCCTCATAGAGAAGTGGTGATTTGTTTTGAATGAAGACAAAAAGCAAGGAGAAAGTAGACTTTGGGCATGGGAGATAGTCAGTGAAAAGGCCTAGAGTGGTGACTTAGTGGATTGAGAGCCAGGCCTAGCTAGAGATTGGAGGTCCTGGGTTGAAATCCAGTCTCAGACACTTCCTAAAAGTGTGGTCCTGGGCAAGTGACTTTACCCCCATTACCTATCCCTTACCACTTTTCTGCTTTGGAACCAATACATGGCATTGATTCTAAGGCAGGAGGTAAGGGTTTAAACCAAACAAAGAAAGAAATAAATAAATAAAACTGAAAGGAATGGACCACCCAAAACTGATGGGTCTGGTGGGTTTTTATAGGGTTCTTGTCTTGGTCCAGTAGGATTAGGCACTGTGGGAAGGGAGCAAGGAACCTTGATTGGAGTGATGGGAAATGGTCTTGATTCAAGTTAGTTGGGATGAGGGAAGACTCTTGGAGAGCTGTCAACTAATTGCTATTTAAACTCCAAATTATGGGTTTGGGGCCATAGCTACTGGGCTTACTTTTTACTTTTGAAACCCTCACCTTCCATCTTAGAATCAATAGTGTATATTGATTCTAAAGCAGAAGAGCTGTAAGGGCTAGGCAATGGGGGTGAAGTACTTACCCAGAGTTACAAAATGAAGAAAAGTCTCAGGTCAGATTTGAACCTAGGACCTCTGGTCTTGAGGCCCGGCTCTCTGTCCACTGAGCCACTCAGCTGCCCTCAAACTTCCTTTTCCTGAACTACTCAAGGGTTTTAAACTTTCCCAGGGTTGGTTGGTTTGGTTTTTTGGTAGCTATGAGCCTGACTACATGGGTTCAAGGCTAAATGGCCACAGGTGCCCAGGCTATTTAGCTTGCTGTAGGGTTCATTGATTAGTACACTAAAAAAGGCTGCTGATCTGAACCATGTACTTCGGGAGAAGCCTGACATTCAGAAAGCTTCCTTTGACAAAGGGAACTCCATCAACACGTGCCTTCTTCTTCTGTGACAAGCAGAATGGAGAAGCTGGGGAAATGGGTAATCTCTGCAAGTCCCAGCTGATTGAACCCTTTCTGCTGAGCCTCTCTTCCTACCCTCCGTGGCCACAAAAAGCTCAGCTGAAAACAAGCCATAAACCTTAATGATGAAGCTGTTCAGTGGGTTCATTTCCAAAGGTGCTTCCTGAGGATAGAAGGAAGGACTTCCCCAAAAGGTCCCCAGGGAGGTACCTGAACTAAATAAAGAGTCCATGCTGTGTCCACACCTGCTCTTACACAGCTCTCTTTGTGCTCCCAGGATGGCTCCGATCTGAATAGAGCTCAACAGGTGCAACTGCAGAAGGAGGATACCAGCAGAGACCAGCTTGACAATAGGAAAGAACTTCCTTGGGGAGCTAAATTGGAACTACCACCTATGGTCATAGAGCCAGACAGGTAGTGGAGAGATTTCTATCATTTCCATTGCCTGAGAGGGATGTCCAACAATAATTCCTTTCTTGGCTTCTATTTTTAATATTAAAGGGATTTCTCAACCCCAGGATGAATATTTTTTTTCTTTTAGATGTTAATTATATTGTTTTAAAATGTTAATTCTATGCATCGATGCCAGTCAAGTTATTTCGTTTTTTTAAACCCTTATATATGTATATACTTATATATATACTTATATATATATATGTGTGTGTGTGTGTGTGTGTGTGTGTGTGTGTGTGTGTGTGTGTGTGTGTGTGTATTGGCTCCAAAGCAGAAGAGTGGTAAGGGCTAGGCAATGGGGTTCAAGTGACTTGCCCAGGTTCACCCAGCTGGGAAGTGGCTGAAGCCAGATTTGAACCTAGGAACTCCCATCTCTTGGCTTGGCTATCAATCCACTGAGCTACCCAGCCGCCCCCCCCCCTTATGATTCTTTAAAATATCTAATGATAAATTGTTCTCAGGATAAATTTAAGTGTTCATTGAGTAACTTTGTATGGAAATTGAAGTTATGGATCACGAACAAAAGGAAATAATCTCAAACTACAACTCTGCCATAACTCAGTAAAAGTCAGGTTTAGATATTCCATTTTGAAAGAGCCATAATATAAGTGATGAATGAGACACAGTGACTCCAAAAGAAAATGTTGACAGCAGTAATAGAAACTACAGATTTTTGTTGGCTGCAGTTATGGGAATAGAAATGACATGAGTAACTAACATTTCTCCAAGGCTAAAAGTCCTTTTTTTCTTTCATAGACTGCTAATAAAGTGCCCCTTAAGTGTAACTCTCTTCTAGACTCTGAGAGCTGGTGCTTTCTAGAGTCTATAGACAGCTTTTCTCTCTGGTGTAATGTCTCATACTTCTTAAAATTACTTCCTTCATAGGGTAACTATGTTTCCTTCCTTCATCCTCTCCCTCCCCTCCCTCCCCTTCCTCCCTTTCCTCCCTTCCTTCCCTTCCATCTCAGTATAAGTTCTACGTCAGAAGTGTGGTAAGAGCTAGGCAGCTGGGGTTAAGTGACTGGCCCAGGCCATACAACTAGAAAGTATCTACCTAGCTGCCCTGTCCTTTTTTCTGTACTCATATTTGTCCTTAGTTTGTCCTCTAGATACATTGTTGTCTAGGTCTCTCTGACATCATTTCCACTAAAGTGGAAGGGGAAAGGAGAGAGAGGGAGAGAGGGAGAGAGAGAAAAGGAGGGAAGGAAGGAAGGATGGAAAGGAGAGGGGAAAAGAGGGATAGAGGGCAAGAGGAAGAAGAGGAGAGAATGCTTTCCAAGAGCAATTTTCTCTCATGGGCTTGACTGCAGCAGAAAATCTGATGTTTTTGAGCTCAAAATTGGACTTGCTAACTCTTTTTGTCTGTAGCCCAAGATGTTTCTCCTATGTGGCATCGTATGCTTTCATCCAATGGCCCAAAGTGTTATGAGTCTTTCAGTTTGATTTAGTTTGTCCACACATTGTGATGAGATTATAGGAAAAGTCCTTAATACCTAATTGACTCTGCTTATTGATTGGTATCAAATAAGTTTCTGTGCCTTCTGTGATTTCATTCATAGGAGTGTCTGTGGAAGCATTCACCTTTGCACATAGACACAATAAAAACAAAATAAATCCCAGGTAGTTGGAGGAGGAAGGACACTCACTAGTAATGAGGGAACCTGGCAGGTCCTCATAGAGAAGTGGTGATTTGTTTTGAATGAAGACAAAAAGCAAGGAGAAAGTGGACTTTGGGCATGGTAGATAGTCAGTGAAAAGGCCTAGAGTGGTGACTTAGTGGATTGAGAGCCAGGCCTAGCTAGAGATTGGAGGTCCTGGGTTGAAATCCAGTCTCAGACACTTCCTAAAAGTGTGGTCCTGGGCAAGTCACTTTACCCCCATTACCTATCCCTTACCACTTTTCTGCTTTGGAACCAATACATGGCATTGATTCTAAGGCAGGAGGTAAGGGTTTAAACCAAACAAAGAAAGAAATAAATAAATAAAACTGAAAGGAATGGACCACCCAAAACTGATGGGTCTGGTGGGTTTTTATAGGGTTCTTGTCTTGGTCCAGTAGGATTAGGCACTGTGGGAAGGGAGCAAGGAACCTTGATTGGAGTGATGGGAAATGGTCTTGATTCAAGTTAGTTGGGATGAGGGAAGACTCTTGGAGAGCTGTCAACTAATTGCTATTTAAACTCCAACTTATGGGTTTGGGGCCATAGCTACTGGGCTTACTTTTTACTTTTGAAACCCTCACCTTCCATCTTAGAATCAATAGTGTATATTGATTCTAAAGCAGAAGAGCTGTAAGGGCTAGGCAATGGGGGTGAAGTACTTACCCAGAGTTACAAAATGAAGAAAAGTCTCAGGTCAGATTTGAACCTAGGACCTCTGGTCTTGAGGCCCGGCTCTCTGTCCACTGAGCCACTCAGCTGCCCTCAAACTTCCTTTTCCTGAACTACTCAAGGGTTTTAAACTTTCCCAGGGTTGGTTGGTTTGGTTTTTTGGTAGCTATGAGCCTGACTACATGGGTTCAAGGCTAAATGGCCACCGGTGCCCAGGCTATTTAGCTTGCTGTAGGGTTCATTGATTAGTACACTAAAAAAGGCTGCTGATCTGAACCATGTACTTCAGGAGAAGCCTGACATTCAGAAAGCTTCCTTTGACAAAGGGAACTCCATCAACACGTGCCTTCTTCTTCTGTGACAAGCAGAATGGAGAAGCTGGGGAAATGGGTAATCTTTGCAAGTCCCAGCTGATTGAACCCTTTCTGCTGAGCCTCTCTTCCTACCCTCCGTGGCCACAAAAAGCTCAGTTGAAAACAAGCCATAAACCTTAATGATGAAGCTGTTCAGTGGGTTGATTTCCAAAGGTGCTTCCTGAGGATAGAAGGAAGGACTTCCCCAAAAGGTCCCCAGGGAGGTACCTGAACTAAATAAAGAGTCCATGCTGTGTCCACACCTGCTCTTACACAGCTCTCTTTGTGCTCCCAGTATGGCTCCGATCTGAATAGAGCTCAACAGGTGGAACTGCAGAAGGAGGATACCAGCAGAGACCAGCTTGACAATAGGAAAGAACTTCCTTGGGGAGCTAAATTGGAACTACCACCTATGGTCATAGAGCCAGACAGGTAGTGGAGAGATTTCTATCATTTCCATTGCCTGAGAGGGATGTGCAACAATAATTCCTTTCTTGGCTTCTATTTTTAATATTAAAGGGATTTCTCAACCCCAGGATGAATATTTTTTTTCTTTTAGATGTTAATTATATTGTTTTAAAATGTTAATTCTATGCATCGATGCCAGTCAAGTTATTTCTTTTTTTTAAACCCTTATATATATATATATACTTTTATATATATATATATATATATATATATATGTGTGTGTGTGTGTGTGTGTGTGTGTGTGTGTGTGTGTGTGTGTATTGGCTCCAAAGCAGAAGAGTGGTAAGGGCTAGGCAATGGGGGTCAAGTGACTTGCCCAGGTTCACCCAGCTGGGAAGTGGCTGAAGCCAGATTTGAACCTAGGAACTCCCATCTCTATGCTTGGCTATCAATCCACTGACCTACCCAGCCGCCCCCCCCCTTATGATTCTTTAAAATATCTAATGATAAATTGTTCTCAGGATAAATTTAAGTGTTCATTGAGTAACTTTGTATGGAAATTGAAGTTATGGATCACGAACAAAAGGAAATAATCTCAAACTACAACTCTGCCATAACTCAGTAAAAGTCAGCTTTAGATATTCCATTTTGAAAGAGCCATAATATAAGTGATGAATGAGACACAGTGACTCCGAAAGAAAATGTTGACAGCAGTAATAAAAACTACAGATTTTTGTTGGCTGCAGTTATGGGAATAGAAATGACATGAGTAACTAACATTTCTCCAAGGCTAAAAGTCCTTTTTTTCTTTCATAGGCTGCTAATAAAGTGCCCCTTAAGTGTAACTCTCTTCTAGACTCTGAGAGCTGGTGCTTTCTAGAGTCTATAGACAGCTTTTCTCTCTGGTGTAATGTCTCATACTTCTTAAAATTACTTCCTTCATAGGGTGACTATGTTTCCTTCCTTCCTCCCCTCCCTCCCCTCCCTCCCCTTCCTCCCTTTCCTCCCTTCCTTCCCTTCCATCTCAGTATAAGTTCTAAGTCAGAAGTGTGGTAAGAGCTAGGCAGCTGGGGTTAAGTGACTCGCCCAGGCCATACAACTAGAAAGTATCTACCTAGCTGCCCTGTCCTTTTTTCTGTACTCATATTTGTCCTTAGTTTGTCCTCTAGATACATTGTTGTCTAGGTCTCTCTGACATCATTTCCACTAAAGTGGAAGGGGAAAGGAGAGAGAGGGAGAGAGGGAGAGAGAGAAACGGAGGGAAGGAAGGAAGGAAGGATGGAAAGGAGAGGGGAAAAGAGGGATAGAGGGCAAGAGGAAGAAGAGGAGAGAATGCTTTCCAAGAGCAATTTTCTCTCATGGGCTTGACTGCAGCAGAAAATCTGAAGTTTTTGAGCTCAAAATTGGACTTGCTAACTCTTTTTGTCTGTAGCCCAAGATGTTTCTCCTATGTGGCATCGTATGCTTTCATCCAATGGCCCAAAGTGTTATGAGTCTTTCAGTTTGATTTAGTTTGTCCACACATTGTGATGAGATTATAGGAAAAGTCCTTAATACCTAATTGACTCTGCTTATTGATTGGTATCAAATAAGTTTCTGTGCCTTCTGTGATTTCATTCATAGGAGTGTCTGTGGAAGCATTCACCTTTGCACATAGACACAATAAAAACAAAATAAATCCCAGGTAGTTGGAGGAGGAAGGACACTCACTAGTAATGAGGGAATCTGGCAGGTCCTCATAGAGAGGTGGTGATTTGTTTTGAATGAAGACAAAAAGCAAGGAGAAAGTAGACTTTGGGCATGGGAGATAGTCAGTGAAAAGGCCTAGAGTGGTGACTTAGTGGATTGAGAGCCAGGCCTAGCTAGAGATTGGAGGTCCTGGGTTGAAATCCAGTCTCAGACACTTCCTAAATGTGTGGTCCTGGGCAAGTGACTTTACCCCCATTACCTATCCCTTACCACTTTTCTGCTTTGGAACCAATACATGGCATTGATTCTAAGGCAGGAGGTAAGGGTTTAAACCAAACAAAGAAAGAAATAAATAAATAAAACTGAAAGGAATGGACCACCCAAAACTGATGGGTCTGGTGGGTTTTTATAGGGTTCTTGTCTTGGTCCAGTAGGATTAGGCACTGTGGGAAGGGAGCAAGGAACCTTGATTGGAGTGATGGGAAATGGTCTTGATTCAAGTTAGTTGGGATGAGGGAAGACTCTTGGAGAGCTGTCAACTAATTGCTATTTAAACTCCAACTTATGGGTTTGGGGCCATAGCTACTGGGCTTACTTTTTACTTTTGAAACCCTCACCTTCCATCTTAGAATCAATAGTGTATATTGATTCTAAAGCAGAAGAGCTGTAAGGGCTAGGCAATGGGGGTGAAGTACTTACCCAGAGTTACAAAATGAAGAAAAGTCTCAGGTCAGATTTGAACCTAGGACCTCTGGTCTTGAGGCCCAGCTCTCTGTCCACTGAGCCACTCAGCTGCCCTCAAACTTCCTTTTCCTGAACTACTCAAGGGTTTTAAACTTTCCCAGGGTTGGTTGGTTTGGTTTTTTGGTAGCTATGAGCCTGACTACATGGGTTCAAGGCTAAATGGCCACCGGTGCCCAGGCTATTTAGCTTGCTGTAGGGTTCATTGATTAGTACACTAAAAAAGGCTGCTGATCTGAACCATGTACTTCAGGAGAAGCCTGACATTCAGAAAGCTTCCTTTGACAAAGGGAACTCCATCAACACGTGCCTTCTTCTTCTGTGACAAGCAGAATGGAGAAGCTGGGGAAATGGGTAATCTTTGCAAGTCCCAGCTGATTGAACCCTTTCTGCTGAGCCTCTCTTCCTACCCTCCGTGGCCACAAAAAGCTCAGTTGAAAACAAGCCATAAACCTTAATGATGAAGCTGTTCAGTGGGTTGATTTCCAAAGGTGCTTCCTGAGGATAGAAGGAAGGACTTCCCCAAAAGGTCCCCAGGGAGGTACCTGAACTAAATAAAGAGTCCATGCTGTGTCCACACCTGCTCTTACACAGCTCTCTTTGTGCTCCCAGTATGGCTCCGATCTGAATAGAGCTCAACAGGTGGAACTGCAGAAGGAGGATACCAGCAGAGACCAGCTTGACAATAGGAAAGAACTTCCTTGGGGAGCTAAATTGGAACTACCACCTATGGTCATAGAGCCAGACAGGTAGTGGAGAGATTTCTATCATTTCCATTGCCTGAGAGGGATGTGCAACAATAATTCCTTTCTTGGCTTCTATTTTTAATATTAAAGGGATTTCTCAACCCCAGGATGAATATTTTTTTTCTTTTAGATGTTAATTATATTGTTTTAAAATGTTAATTCTATGCATCGATGCCAGTCAAGTTATTTCTTTTTTTTAAACCCTTATATATATATATATACTTTTATATATATATATATATATATATATATATATATATGTGTGTGTGTGTGTGTGTGTGTGTGTGTGTGTGTGTGTGTGTGTGTATTGGCTCCAAAGCAGAAGAGTGGTAAGGGCTAGGCAATGGGGGTCAAGTGACTTGCCCAGGTTCACCCAGCTGGGAAGTGGCTGAAGCCAGATTTGAACCTAGGAACTCCCATCTCTATGCTTGGCTATCAATCCACTGACCTACCCAGCCGCCCCCCCCCTTATGATTCTTTAAAATATCTAATGATAAATTGTTCTCAGGATAAATTTAAGTGTTCATTGAGTAACTTTGTATGGAAATTGAAGTTATGGATCACGAACAAAAGGAAATAATCTCAAACTACAACTCTGCCATAACTCAGTAAAAGTCAGCTTTAGATATTCCATTTTGAAAGAGCCATAATATAAGTGATGAATGAGACACAGTGACTCCGAAAGAAAATGTTGACAGCAGTAATAAAAACTACAGATTTTTGTTGGCTGCAGTTATGGGAATAGAAATGACATGAGTAACTAACATTTCTCCAAGGCTAAAAGTCCTTTTTTTCTTTCATAGGCTGCTAATAAAGTGCCCCTTAAGTGTAACTCTCTTCTAGACTCTGAGAGCTGGTGCTTTCTAGAGTCTATAGACAGCTTTTCTCTCTGGTGTAATGTCTCATACTTCTTAAAATTACTTCCTTCATAGGGTGACTATGTTTCCTTCCTTCCTCCCCTCCCTCCCCTCCCTCCCCTTCCTCCCTTTCCTCCCTTCCTTCCCTTCCATCTCAGTATAAGTTCTAAGTCAGAAGTGTGGTAAGAGCTAGGCAGCTGGGGTTAAGTGACTCGCCCAGGCCATACAACTAGAAAGTATCTACCTAGCTGCCCTGTCCTTTTTTCTGTACTCATATTTGTCCTTAGTTTGTCCTCTAGATACATTGTTGTCTAGGTCTCTCTGACATCATTTCCACTAAAGTGGAAGGGGAAAGGAGAGAGAGGGAGAGAGGGAGAGAGAGAAACGGAGGGAAGGAAGGAAGGAAGGATGGAAAGGAGAGGGGAAAAGAGGGATAGAGGGCAAGAGGAAGAAGAGGAGAGAATGCTTTCCAAGAGCAATTTTCTCTCATGGGCTTGACTGCAGCAGAAAATCTGAAGTTTTTGAGCTCAAAATTGGACTTGCTAACTCTTTTTGTCTGTAGCCCAAGATGTTTCTCCTATGTGGCATCGTATGCTTTCATCCAATGGCCCAAAGTGTTATGAGTCTTTCAGTTTGATTTAGTTTGTCCACACATTGTGATGAGATTATAGGAAAAGTCCTTAATACCTAATTGACTCTGCTTATTGATTGGTATCAAATAAGTTTCTGTGCCTTCTGTGATTTCATTCATAGGAGTGTCTGTGGAAGCATTCACCTTTGCACATAGACACAATAAAAACAAAATAAATCCCAGGTAGTTGGAGGAGGAAGGACACTCACTAGTAATGAGGGAATCTGGCAGGTCCTCATAGAGAGGTGGTGATTTGTTTTGAATGAAGACAAAAAGCAAGGAGAAAGTAGACTTTGGGCATGGGAGATAGTCAGTGAAAAGGCCTAGAGTGGTGACTTAGTGGATTGAGAGCCAGGCCTAGCTAGAGATTGGAGGTCCTGGGTTGAAATCCAGTCTCAGACACTTCCTAAATGTGTGGTCCTGGGCAAGTGACTTTACCCCCATTACCTATCCCTTACCACTTTTCTGCTTTGGAACCAATACATGGCATTGATTCTAAGGCAGGAGGTAAGGGTTTAAACCAAACAAAGAAAGAAATAAATAAATAAAACTGAAAGGAATGGACCACCCAAAACTGATGGGTCTGGTGGGTTTTTATAGGGTTCTTGTCTTGGTCCAGTAGGATTAGGCACTGTGGGAAGGGAGCAAGGAACCTTGATTGGAGTGATGGGAAATGGTCTTGATTCAAGTTAGTTGGGATGAGGGAAGACTCTTGGAGAGCTGTCAACTAATTGCTATTTAAACTCCAACTTATGGGTTTGGGGCCATAGCTACTGGGCTTACTTTTTACTTTTGAAACCCTCACCTTCCATCTTAGAATCAATAGTGTATATTGATTCTAAAGCAGAAGAGCTGTAAGGGCTAGGCAATGGGGGTGAAGTACTTACCCAGAGTTACAAAATGAAGAAAAGTCTCAGGTCAGATTTGAACCTAGGACCTCTGGTCTTGAGGCCCAGCTCTCTGTCCACTGAGCCACTCAGCTGCCCTCAAACTTCCTTTTCCTGAACTACTCAAGGGTTTTAAACTTTCCCAGGGTTGGTTGGTTTGGTTTTTTGGTAGCTATGAGCCTGACTACATGGGTTCAAGGCTAAATGGCCACCGGTGCCCAGGCTATTTAGCTTGCTGTAGGGTTCATTGATTAGTACACTAAAAAAGGCTGCTGATCTGAACCATGTACTTCAGGAGAAGCCTGACATTCAGAAAGCTTCCTTTGACAAAGGGAACTCCATCAACACGTGCCTTCTTCTTCTGTGACAAGCAGAATGGAGAAGCTGGGGAAATGGGTAATCTCTGCAAGTCCCAGCTGATTGAACCCTTTCTGCTGAGCCTCTCTTCCTACCCTCCGTGGCCACAAAAAGCTCAGCTGAAAACAAGCCATAAACCTTAATGATGAAGCTGTTCAGTGGGTTGATTTCCAAAGGTGCTTCCTGAGGATAGAAGGAAGGACTTCCCCAAAAGGTCCCCAGGGAGGTACCTGAACTAAATAAAGAGTCCATGCTGTGTCCACACCTGCTCTTACACAGCTCTCTTTGTGCTCCCAGGATGGCTCCGATCTGAATAGAGCTCAACAGGTGCAACTGCAGAAGGAGGATACCAGCAGAGACCAGCTTGACAATAGGAAAGAACTTCCTTGGGGAGCTAAATTGGAACTACCACCTATGGTCATAGAGCCAGACAGGTAGTGGAGAGATTTCTATCATTTCCATTGCCTGAGAGGGATGTCCAACAATAATTCCTTTCTTGGCTTCTATTTTTAATATTAAAGGGATTTCTCAACCCCAGGATGAATATTTTTTTTCTTTTAGATGTTAATTATATTGTTTTAAAATGTTAATTCTATGCATCGATGCCAGTCAAGTTATTTCGTTTTTTTAAACCCTTATATATGTATATACTTATATATATACTTATATATATATATGTGTGTGTGTGTGTGTGTGTGTGTGTGTGTGTGTGTGTGTGTGTGTGTGTGTGTTTGTATTGGCTCCAAAGCAGAAGAGTGGTAAGGGCTAGGCAATGGGGGTCAAGTGACTTGCCCAGGTTCACACAGCTGGGAAGTGGCTGAAGCCAGATTTGAACCTAGGAACTCCCATCTCTAGGCTTGGCTATCAATCCACTGAGCTACCCAGCCGCCCCCCCCCTTATGATTCTTTAAAATATCTAATGATAAATTGTTCTCAGGATAAATTTAAGTGTTCATTGAGTAACTTTGTATGGAATTTGAAGTTATGGATCACGAACAAAAGGAAATAATCTCAAACTACAACTCTGCCATAACTCAGTAAAAGTCAGCTTTAGATATTCCATTTTGAAAGAGCCATAATATAAGTGATGAATGAGACACAGTGACTCCAAAAGAAAATGTTGACAGCAGTAATAGAAACTACAGATTTTTGTTGGCTGCAGTTATGGGAATAGAAATGACATGAGTAACTAACATTTCTCCAAGGCTAAAAGTCCTTTTTTTCTTTCATAGACTGCTAATAAAGTGCCCCTTAAGTGTAACTCTCTTCTAGACTCTGAGAGCTGGTGCTTTCTAGAGTCTATAGACAGCTTTTCTCTCTGGTGTAATGTGTTATACTTCTTAAAATTACTTCCTTCATAGGGTAACTATGTTTCCTTCCTTCATCCCCTCCCTCCCCTCCCTCCCCTTCCTCCCTTTCCTCCCTTCCTTCCCTTCCATCTCAGTATAAGTTCTAAGTCAGAAGTGTGGTAAGAGCTAGGCAGCTGGGGTTAAGTGACTCGCCCAGGCCATACAACTAGAAAGTATCTACCTAGCTGCCCTGTCCTTTTTTCTGTACTCATATTTGTCCTTAGTTTGTCCTCTAGATACATTGTTGTCTAGGTCTCTCTGACATCATTTCCACTAAAGTGGAAGGGGAAAGGAGAGAGAGGGAGAGAGGGAGAGAGAGAAACGGAGGGAAGGAAGGAAGGAAGGATGGAAAGGAGAGGGGAAAAGAGGGATAGAGGGCAAGAGGAAGAAGAGGAGAGAATGCTTTCCAAGAGCAATTTTCTCTCATGGGCTTGACTGCAGCAGAAAATCTGAAGTTTTTGAGCTCAAAATTGGACTTGCTAACTCTTTTTGTCTGTAGCCCAAGATGTTTCTCCTATGTGGCATCGTATGCTTTCATCCAATGGCCCAAAGTGTTATGAGTCTTTCAGTTTGATTTAGTTTGTCCACACATTGTGATGAGATTATAGGAAAAGTCCTTAATACCTAATTGACTCTGCTTATTGATTGGTATCAAATAAGTTTCTGTGCCTTCTGTGATTTCATTCATAGGAGTGTCTGTGGAAGCATTCACCTTTGCACATAGACACAATAAAAACAAAATAAATCCCAGGTAGTTGGAGGAGGAAGGACACTCACTAGTAATGAGGGAATCTGGCAGGTCCTCATAGAGAGGTGGTGATTTGTTTTGAATGAAGACAAAAAGCAAGGAGTAAGTAGACTTTGGGCATGGGAGATAGTCAGTGAAAAGGCCTAGAGTGGTGACTTAGTGGATTGAGAGCCAGGCCTAGCTAGAGATTGGAGGTCCTGGGTTGAAATCCAGTCTCAGACACTTCCTAAATGTGTGGTCCTGGGCAAGTGACTTTACCCCCATTACCTATCCCTTACCACTTTTCTGCTTTGGAACCAATACATGGCATTGATTCTAAGGCAGGAGGTAAGGGTTTAAACCAAACAAAGAAAGAAATAAATAAATAAAACTGAAAGGAATGGACCACCCAAAACTGATGGGTCTGGTGGGTTTTTATAGGGTTCTTGTCTTGGTCCAGTAGGATTAGGCACTGTGGGAAGGGAGCAAGGAACCTTGATTGGAGTGATGGGAAATGGTCTTGATTCAAGTTAGTTGGGATGAGGGAAGACTCTTGGAGAGCTGTCAACTAATTGCTATTTAAACTCCAACTTATGGGTTTGGGGCCATAGCTACTGGGCTTACTTTTTACTTTTGAAACCCTCACCTTCCATCTTAGAATCAATAGTGTATATTGATTCTAAAGCAGAAGAGCTGTAAGGGCTAGGCAATGGGGGTGAAGTACTTACCCAGAGTTACAAAATGAAGAAAAGTCTCAGGTCAGATTTGAACCTAGGACCTCTGGTCTTGAGGCCCAGCTCTCTGTCCACTGAGCCACTCAGCTGCCCTCAAACTTCCTTTTCCTGAACTACTCAAGGGTTTTAAACTTTCCCAGGGTTGGTTGGTTTGGTTTTTTGGTAGCTATGAGCCTGACTATATGGGTTCAAGGCTAAATGGCCACCGGTGCCCAGGCTATTTAGCTTGCTGTAGGGTTCATTGATTAGTACACTAAAAAAGGCTGCTGATCTGAACCATGTACTTCAGGAGAAGCCTGACATTCAGAAAGCTTCCTTTGACAAAGGGAACTCCATCAACACGTGCCTTCTTCTTCTGTGACAAGCAGAATGGAGAAGCTGGGGAAATGGGTAATCTCTGCAAGTCCCAGCTGATTGAACCCTTTCTGCTGAGCCTCTCTTCCTACCCTCCGTGGCCACAAAAAGCTCAGCTGAAAACAAGCCATAAACCTTAATGATGAAGCTGTTGATGAAGTGGGTTGATTTCCAAAGGTGCTTCCTGAGGATAGAAGGAAGGACTTCCCCAAAAGGTCCCCAGGGAGGTACCTGAACTAAATAAAGAGTCCATGCTGTGTCCACACCTGCTCTTACACAGCTCTCTTTGTGCTCCCAGGATGGCTCCGATCTGAATAGAGCTCAACAGGTGCAACTGCAGAAGGAGGATACCAGCAGAGACCAGCTTGACAATAGGAAAGAACTTCCTTGGGGAGCTAAATTGGAACTACCACCTATGGTCATAGAGCCAGACAGGTAGTGGAGAGATTTCTATCATTTCCATTGCCTGAGAGGGATGTCCAACAATAATTCCTTTCTTGGCTTCTATTTTTAATATTAAAGGGATTTCTCAACCCCAGGATGAATATTTTTTTTCTTTTAGATGTTAATTATATTGTTTTAAAATGTTAATTCTATGCATCGATGCCAGTCAAGTTATTTCGTTTTTTTAAACCCTTATATATGTATATACTTATATATATACTTATATATATATATGTGTGTGTGTGTGTGTGTGTGTGTGTGTGTGTGTGTGTTTGTATTGGCTCCAAAGCAGAAGAGTGGTAAGGGCTAGGCAATGGGGGTCAAGTGACTTGCCCAGGTTCACACAGCTGGGAAGTGGCTGAAGCCAGATTTGAACCTAGGAACTCCCATCTCTAGGCTTGGCTATCAATCCACTGAGCTACCCAGCCGCCCCCCCCCTTATGATTCTTTAAAATATCTAATGATAAATTGTTCTCAGGATAAATTTAAGTGTTCATTGAGTAACTTTGTATGGAATTTGAAGTTATGGATCACGAACAAAAGGAAATAATCTCAAACTACAACTCTGCCATAACTCAGTAAAAGTCAGCTTTAGATATTCCATTTTGAAAGAGCCATAATATAAGTGATGAATGAGACACAGTGACTCCAAAAGAAAATGTTGACAGCAGTAATAGAAACTACAGATTTTTGTTGGCTGCAGTTATGGGAATAGAAATGACATGAGTAACTAACATTTCTCCAAGGCTAAAAGTCCTTTTTTTCTTTCATAGACTGCTAATAAAGTGCCCCTTAAGTGTAACTCTCTTCTAGACTCTGAGAGCTGGTGCTTTCTAGAGTCTATAGACAGCTTTTCTCTCTGGTGTAATGTGTTATACTTCTTAAAATTACTTCCTTCATAGGGTAACTATGTTTCCTTCCTTCATCCCCTCCCTCCCCTCCCTCCCCTTCCTCCCTTTCCTCCCTTCCTTCCCTTCCATCTCAGTATAAGTTCTAAGTCAGAAGTGTGGTAAGAGCTAGGCAGCTGGGGTTAAGTGACTGGCCCAGGCCATACAACTAGAAAGTATCTACCAAGCTGCCCTGTCCTTTTTTCTGTACTCATATTTGTCCTTAGTTTGTCCTCTAGATACATTGTTGTCTAGGTCTCTCTGACATCATTTCCACTAAAGTGGAAGGGGAAAGGAGAGAGAGGGAGAGAGGGAGAGAGAGAAAAGGAGGGAAGGAAGGAAGGAAGGATGGAAGGGAGAGGGGAAAAGAGGGATAGAGGGCAAGAGGAAGAAGAGGAGAGAATGCTTTCCAAGAGCAATTTTCTCTCATGGGCTTGACTGCAGCAGAAAATCTGATGTTTTTGAGCTCAAAATTGGACTTGCTAACTCTTTTTGTCTGTAGCCCAAGATGTTTCTCCTATGTGGCATCGTATGCTTTCATCCAATGGCCCAAAGTGTTATGAGTCTTTCAGTTTGATTTAGTTTGTCCACACATTGTGATGAGATTATAGGAAAAGTCCTTAATACCTAATTGACTCTGCTTATTGATTGGTATCAAATAAGTTTCTGTGCCTTCTGTGATTTCATTCATAGGAGTGTCTGTGGAAGCATTCACCTTTGCACATAGACACAATAAAAACAAAATAAATCCCAGGTAGTTGGAGGAGGAAGGACACTCACTAGTAATGAGGGAATCTGGCAGGTCCTCATAGAGAAGTGGTGATTTGTTTTGAATGAAGACAAAAAGCAAGGAGAAAGTAGACTTTGGGCATGGGAGATAGTCAGTGAAAAGGCCTAGAGTGGTGACTTAGTGGATTGAGAGCCAGGCCTAGCTAGAGATTGGAGGTCCTGGGTTGAAATCCAGTCTCAGACACTTCCTAAATGTGTGGTCCTGGGCAAGTCACTTTACCCCCATTACCTATCCCTTACCACTTTTCTGCTTTGGAACCAATACATGGCATTGATTCTAAGGCAGGAGGTAAGGGTTTAAACCAAACAAAGAAAGAAATAAATAAATAAAACTGAAAGGAATGGACCACCCAAAACTGATGGGTCTGGTGGGTTTTTATAGGGTTCTTGTCTTGGTCCAGTAGGATTAGGCACTGTGGGAAGGGAGCAAGGAACCTTGATTGGAGTGATGGGAAATGGTCTTGATTCAAGTTAGTTGGGATGAGGGAAGACTCTTGGAGAGCTGTCAACTAATTGCTATTTAAACTCCAACTTATGGGTTTGGGGCCATAGCTACTGGGCTTACTTTTTACTTTTGAAACCCTCACCTTCCATCTTAGAATCAATAGTGTATATTGATTCTAAAGCAGAAGAGCTGTAAGGGCTAGGCAATGGGGGTGAAGTACTTACCCAGAGTTACAAAATGAAGAAAAGTCTCGGGTCAGATTTGAACCTAGGACCTCTGGTCTTGAGGCCCGGCTCTCTGTCCACTGAGCCACTCAGCTGCCCTCAAACTTCCTTTTCCTGAACTACTCAAGGGTTTTAAACTTTCCCAGGGTTGGTTGGTTTGGTTTTTTGGTAGCTATGAGCCTGACTACATGGGTTCAAGGCTAAATGGCCACCGGTGCCCAGGCTATTTAGCTTGCTGTAGGGTTCATTGATTAGTACACTAAAAAAGGCTGCTGATCTGAACCATGTACTTCAGGAGAAGCCTGACATTCAGAAAGCTTCCTTTGACAAAGGGAACTCCATCAACACGTGCCTTCTTCTTCTGTGACAAGCAGAATGGAGAAGCTGGGGAAATGGGTAATCTCTGCAAGTCCCAGCTGATTGAACACTTTCTGCTGAGCCTCTCTTCCTTCCCTCCGTGGCCACAAAAAGCTCAGCTGAAAACAAGCCATAAACCTTAATGATGAAGCTGTTCAGTGGGTTGATTTCCAAAGGTGCTTTCTGAGGATAGAAGGAAGGACTTCCCCAAAAGGTCCCCAGGGAGGTACCTGAACTAAATAAAGAGTCCATGCTGTGTCCACACCTGCTCTTGCCCAGCTCTCTTTGTGGTCCCAGGATGGCTCCGATCTGAATAGAGCTCAACAGGTGGAACTGCAGAAGGAGGATACCAGCAGAGACCAGCTTCACAATAGGAAAGAACTTCCTTGGGGAGCTAAATTGGAACTACCACCTATGGTCATAGAGCCAGACAGGTAGTGGAGAGATTTCTATCATTTCCATTGCCTGAGAGGGCTGTCCAACAATAATTCCTTTCTTGGCTTCTATTTTTAATATTAAAGGGATTTCTCAACCCCAGGATGAATATTTTTTTCTTTTAGATGTTAATTATATTGTTTTAAAATGTTAATTCTATGCATCGATGCCAGTCAAGTTATTTCTTTTTTTTAAACCCTTATATATATATACTTATATATATATACTTATATATATACTTATATATATATAGATGTGTGTGTGTGTGTGTGTGTGTGTGTGTGTGTGTATTGGCTCCAAAGCAGAAGAGTGGTAAGGGCTAGGCAATGGGGGTCAAGTGACTTGCCCAGGTTCACACAGCTGGGAAGTGGCTGAAGCCAGATTTGAACCTAGGAACTCCCATCTCTAGGCTTGGCTATCAATCCACTGAGCTACCCAGCCGCCCCCCCCCTTATGATTCTTTAAAATATCTAATGATAAATTGTTCTCAGGATAAATTTAAGTGTTCATTGAGTAACTTTGTATGGAAATTGAAGTTATGGATCACAAACAAAAGGAAATAATCTCAAACTACAACTCTGCCATAACTCAGTAAAAGTCAGCTTTAGATATTCCATTTTGAAAGAGCCATAATATAAGTGATGAATGAGACACAGTGACTCCGAAAGAAAATGTTGACAGCAGTAATAAAAACTACAGATTTTTGTTGGCTGCAGTTATGGGAATAGAAATGACATGAGTAACTAACATTTCTCCAAGGCTAAAAGTCCTTTTTTTCTTTCATAGACTGCTAATAAAGTGCCCCTCAAGTGTAACTCTCTTCTAGACTCTGAGAGCTGGTGCTTTCTAGAGTCTATAGACAGCTTTTCTCTCTGGTGTAATGTCTCATACTTCTTAAAATTACTTCCTTCATAGGGTGACTATGTTTCCTTCCTTCCTCCCCTCCCTCCCCTCCCTCCCCTTCCTCCCTTTCCTCCCTTCCTTCCCTTCCATCTCAGTATAAGTTCTAAGTCAGAAGTGTGGTAAGAGCTAGGCAGCTGGGGTTAAGTGACTCGCCCAGGCCATACAACTAGAAAGTATCTACCTAGCTGCCCTGTCCTTTTTTCTGTACTCATATTTGTCCTTAGTTTGTCCTCTAGATACATTGTTGTCTAGGTCTCTCTGACATCATTTCCACTAAAGTGGAAGGGGAAAGGAGAGAGAGGGAGAGAGGGAGAGAGAGAAACGGAGGGAAGGAAGGAAGGAAGGATGGAAAGGAGAGGGGAAAAGAGGGATAGAGGGCAAGAGGAAGAAGAGGAGAGAATGCTTTCCAAGAGCAATTTTCTCTCATGGGCTTGACTGCAGCAGAAAATCTGAAGTTTTTGAGCTCAAAATTGGACTTGCTAACTCTTTTTGTCTGTAGCCCAAGATGTTTCTCCTATGTGGCATCGTATGCTTTCATCCAATGGCCCAAAGTGTTATGAGTCTTTCAGTTTGATTTAGTTTGTCCACACATTGTGATGAGATTATAGGAAAAGTCCTTAATACCTAATTGACTCTGCTTATTGATTGGTATCAAATAAGTTTCTGTGCCTTCTGTGATTTCATTCATAGGAGTGTCTGTGGAAGCATTCACCTTTGCACATAGACACAATAAAAACAAAATAAATCCCAGGTAGTTGGAGGAGGAAGGACACTCACTAGTAATGAGGGAATCTGGCAGGTCCTCATAGAGAGGTGGTGATTTGTTTTGAATGAAGACAAAAAGCAAGGAGAAAGTAGACTTTGGGCATGGGAGATAGTCAGTGAAAAGGCCTAGAGTGGTGACTTAGTGGATTGAGAGCCAGGCCTAGCTAGAGATTGGAGGTCCTGGGTTGAAATCCAGTCTCAGACACTTCCTAAATGTGTGGTCCTGGGCAAGTGACTTTACCCCCATTACCTATCCCTTACCACTTTTCTGCTTTGGAACCAATACATGGCATTGATTCTAAGGCAGGAGGTAAGGGTTTAAACCAAACAAAGAAAGAAATAAATAAATAAAACTGAAAGGAATGGACCACCCAAAACTGATGGGTCTGGTGGGTTTTTATAGGGTTCTTGTCTTGGTCCAGTAGGATTAGGCACTGTGGGAAGGGAGCAAGGAACCTTGATTGGAGTGATGGGAAATGGTCTTGATTCAAGTTAGTTGGGATGAGGGAAGACTCTTGGAGAGCTGTCAACTAATTGCTATTTAAACTCCAACTTATGGGTTTGGGGCCATAGCTACTGGGCTTACTTTTTACTTTTGAAACCCTCACCTTCCATCTTAGAATCAATAGTGTATATTGATTCTAAAGCAGAAGAGCTGTAAGGGCTAGGCAATGGGGGTGAAGTACTTACCCAGAGTTACAAAATGAAGAAAAGTCTCAGGTCAGATTTGAACCTAGGACCTCTGGTCTTGAGGCCCAGCTCTCTGTCCACTGAGCCACTCAGCTGCCCTCAAACTTCCTTTTCCTGAACTACTCAAGGGTTTTAAACTTTCCCAGGGTTGGTTGGTTTGGTTTTTTGGTAGCTATGAGCCTGACTACATGGGTTCAAGGCTAAATGGCCACCGGTGCCCAGGCTATTTAGCTTGCTGTAGGGTTCATTGATTAGTACACTAAAAAAGGCTGCTGATCTGAACCATGTACTTCAGGAGAAGCCTGACATTCAGAAAGCTTCCTTTGACAAAGGGAACTCCATCAACACGTGCCTTCTTCTTCTGTGACAAGCAGAATGGAGAAGCTGGGGAAATGGGTAATCTCTGCAAGTCCCAGCTGATTGAACCCTTTCTGCTGAGCCTCTCTTCCTACCCTCCGTGGCCACAAAAAGCTCAGCTGAAAACAAGCCATAAACCTTAATGATGAAGCTGTTGATGAAGTGGGTTGATTTCCAAAGGTGCTTCCTGAGGATAGAAGGAAGGACTTCCCCAAAAGGTCCCCAGGGAGGTACCTGAACTAAATAAAGAGTCCATGCTGTGTCCACACCTGCTCTTACACAGCTCTCTTTGTGCTCCCAGGATGGCTCCGATCTGAATAGAGCTCAACAGGTGGAACTGCAGAAGGAGGATACCAGCAGAGACCAGCTTGACAATAGGAAAGAACTTCCTTGGGGAGCTAAATTGGAACTACCACCTATGGTCATAGAGCCAGACAGGTAGTGGAGAGATTTCTATCATTTCCATTGCCTGAGAGGGATGTCCAACAATAATTCCTTTCTTGGCTTCTATTTTTAATATTAAAGGGATTTCTCAACCCCAGGATGAATATTTTTTTTCTTTTAGATGTTAATTATATTGTTTTAAAATGTTAATTCTATGCATCGATGCCAGTCAAGTTATTTCGTTTTTTTAAACCCTTATATATGTATATACTTATATATATACTTATATATATATATATGTGTGTGTGTGTGTGTGTGTGTGTGTGTGTGTGTGTGTGTGTGTGTGTGTGTTTGTATTGGCTCCAAAGCAGAAGAGTGGTAAGGGCTAGGCAATGGGGGTCAAGTGACTTGCCCAGGTTCACACAGCTGGGAAGTGGCTGAAGCCAGATTTGAACCTAGGAACTCCCATCTCTAGGCTTGGCTATCAATCCACTGAGCTACCCAGCCGCCCCCCCCCCTTATGATTCTTTAAAATATCTAATGATAAATTGTTCTCAGGATAAATTTAAGTGTTCATTGAGTAACTTTGTATGGAATTTGAAGTTATGGATCACGAACAAAAGGAAATAATCTCAAACTACAACTCTGCCATAACTCAGTAAAAGTCAGCTTTAGATATTCCATTTTGAAAGAGCCATAATATAAGTGATGAATGAGACACAGTGACTCCAAAAGAAAATGTTGACAGCAGTAATAGAAACTACAGATTTTTGTTGGCTGCAGTTATGGGAATAGAAATGACATGAGTAACTAACATTTCTCCAAGGCTAAAAGTCCTTTTTTTCTTTCATAGACTGCTAATAAAGTGCCCCTTAAGTGTAACTCTCTTCTAGACTCTGAGAGCTGGTGCTTTCTAGAGTCTATAGCAGCTTTTCTCTCTGGTGTAATGTGTTATACTTCTTAAAATTACTTCCTTCATAGGGTAACTATGTTTCCTTCCTTCATCCCCTCCCTCCCCTCCCTCCCCTTCCTCCCTTTCCTCCCTTCCTTCCCTTCCATCTCAGTATAAGTTCTAAGTCAGAAGTGTGGTAAGAGCTAGGCAGCTGGGGTTAAGTGACTGGCCCAGGCCATACAACTAGAAAGTATCTACCTAGCTGCCCTGTCCTTTTTTCTGTACTCATATTTGTCCTTAGTTTGTCCTCTAGATACATTGTTGTCTAGGTCTCTCTGACATCATTTCCACTAAAGTGGAAGGGGAAAGGAGAGAGAGGGAGAGAGGGAGAGAGAGAAACGGAGGGAAGGAAGGAAGGAAGGATGGAAGGGAGAGGGGAAAAGAGGGATAGAGGGCAAGAGGAAGAAGAGGAGAGAATGCTTTCCAAGAGCAATTTTCTCTCATGGGCTTGACTGCAGCAGAAAATCTGATGTTTTTGAGCTCAAAATTGGACTTGCTAACTCTTTTTGTCTGTAGCCCAAGATGTTTCTCCTATGTGGCATCGTATGCTTTCATCCAATGGCCCAAAGTGTTATGAGTCTTTCAGTTTGATTTAGTTTGTCCACACATTGTGATGAGATTATAGGAAAAGTCCTTAATACCTAATTGACTCTGCTTATTGATTGGTATCAAATAAGTTTCTGTGCCTTCTGTGATTTCATTCATAGGAGTGTCTGTGGAAGCATTCACCTTTGCACATAGACACAAGAAAAACAAAATAAATCCCAGGTAGTTGGAGGAGGAAGGACACTCACTAGTAATGAGGGAATCTGGCAGGTCCTCATAGAGAAGTGGTGATTTGTTTTGAATGAAGACAAAAAGCAAGGAGAAAGTAGACTTTGGGCATGGGAGATAGTCAGTGAAAAGGCCTAGAGTGGTGACTTAGTGGATTGAGAGCCAGGCCTAGCTAGAGATTGGAGGTCCTGGGTTGAAAT
Source organism: Monodelphis domestica (assembly GCF_027887165.1). Taxonomy (NCBI): domain Eukaryota; kingdom Metazoa; phylum Chordata; class Mammalia; order Didelphimorphia; family Didelphidae; genus Monodelphis; species Monodelphis domestica. The sequence goes on from NC_077232.1 coordinate 275,083,980, forward strand.
CCAGTCTCAGACACTTCCTAAATGTGTGGTCCTGGGCAAGTCACTTTACCCCCATTACCTATCCCTTACCACTTTTCTGCTTTGGAACCAATACATGGCATTGATTCTAAGGCAGGAGGTAAGGGTTTAAACCAAACAAAGAAATAAATAAATAAATAAAACTGAAAGGAATGGACCACCCAAAACTGATGGGTCTGGTGGGTTTTTATAGGGTTCTTGTCTTGGTCCAGTAGGATTAGGCACTGTGGGAAGGGAGCAAGGAACCTTGATTGGAGTGATGGGAAATGGTCTTGATTCAAGTTAGTTGGGATGAGGGAAGACTCTTGGAGAGCTGTCAACTAATTGCTATTTAAACTCCAACTTATGGGTTTGGGGCCATAGCTACTGGGCTTACTTTTTACTTTTGAAACCCTCACCTTCCATCTTAGAATCAATAGTGTATATTGATTCTAAAGCAGAAGAGCTGTAAGGGCTAGGCAATGGGGGTGAAGTACTTACCCAGAGTTACAAAATGAAGAAAAGTCTCGGGTCAGATTTGAACCTAGGACCTCTGGTCTTGAGGCCCGGCTCTCTGTCCACTGAGCCACTCAGCTGCCCTCAAACTTCCTTTTCCTGAACTACTCAAGGGTTTTAAACTTTCCCAGGGTTGGTTGGTTTGGTTTTTTGGTAGCTATGAGCCTGACTACATGGGTTCAAGGCTAAATGGCCACCGGTGCCCAGGCTATTTAGCTTGCTGTAGGGTTCATTGATTAGTACACTAAAAAAGGCTGCTGATCTGAACCATGTACTTCAGGAGAAGCCTGACATTCAGAAAGCTTCCTTTGACAAAGGGAACTCCATCAACACGTGCCTTCTTCTTCTGTGACAAGCAGAATGGAGAAGCTGGGGAAATGGGTAATCTCTGCAAGTCCCAGCTGATTGAACACTTTCTGCTGAGCCTCTCTTCCTTCCCTCCGTGGCCACAAAAAGCTCAGCTGAAAACAAGCCATAAACCTTAATGATGAAGCTGTTCAGTGGGTTGATTTCCAAAGGTGCTTTCTGAGGATAGAAGGAAGGACTTCCCCAAAAGGTCCCCAGGGAGGTACCTGAACTAAATAAAGAGTCCATGCTGTGTCCACACCTGCTCTTGCCCAGCTCTCTTTGTGGTCCCAGGATGGCTCCGATCTGAATAGAGCTCAACAGGTGGAACTGCAGAAGGAGGATACCAGCAGAGACCAGCTTGACAATAGGAAAGAACTTCCTTGGGGAGCTAAATTGGAACTACCACCTATGGTCATAGAGCCAGACAGGTAGTGGAGAGATTTCTATCATTTCCATTGCCTGAGAGGGCTGTCCAACAATAATTCCTTTCTTGGCTTCTATTTTTAATATTAAAGGGATTTCTCAACCCCAGGATGAATATTTTTTTCTTTTAGATGTTAATTATATTGTTTTAAAATGTTAATTCTATGCATCGATGCCAGTCAAGTTATTTCTTTTTTTTAAACCCTTATATATATATACTTATATATATATACTTATATATATACTTATATATATATAGATGTGTGTGTGTGTGTGTGTGTGTGTGTGTGTGTGTGTATTGGCTCCAAAGCAGAAGAGTGGTAAGGGCTAGGCAATGGGGGTCAAGTGACTTGCCCAGGTTCACACAGCTGGGAAGTGGCTGAAGCCAGATTTGAACCTAGGAACTCCCATCTCTAGGCTTGGCTATCAATCCACTGAGCTACCCAGCCGCCCCCCCCCCTTATGATTCTTTAAAATATCTAATGATAAATTGTTCTCAGGATAAATTTAAGTGTTCATTGAGTAACTTTGTATGGAAATTGAAGTTATGGATCACAAACAAAAGGAAATAATCTCAAACTACAACTCTGCCATAACTCAGTAAAAGTCAGCTTTAGATATTCCATTTTGAAAGAGCCATAATATAAGTGATGAATGAGACACAGTGACTCCGAAAGAAAATGTTGACAGCAGTAATAAAAACTACAGATTTTTGTTGGCTGCAGTTATGGGAATAGAAATGACATGAGTAACTAACATTTCTCCAAGGCTAAAAGTCCTTTTTTTCTTTCATAGACTGCTAATAAAGTGCCCCTCAAGTGTAACTCTCTTCTAGACTCTGAGAGCTGGTGCTTTCTAGAGTCTATAGACAGCTTTTCTCTCTGGTGTAATGTCTCATACTTCTTAAAATTACTTCCTTCATAGGGTGACTATGTTTCCTTCCTTCCTCCCCTCCCTCCCCTCCCTCCCCTTCCTCCCTTTCCTCCCTTCCTTCCCTTCCATCTCAGTATAAGTTCTAAGTCAGAAGTGTGGTAAGAGCTAGGCAGCTGGGGTTAAGTGACTCGCCCAGGCCATACAACTAGAAAGTATCTACCTAGCTGCCCTGTCCTTTTTTCTGTACTCATATTTGTCCTTAGTTTGTCCTCTAGATACATTGTTGTCTAGGTCTCTCTGACATCATTTCCACTAAAGTGGAAGGGGAAAGGAGAGAGAGGGAGAGAGGGAGAGAGAGAAACGGAGGGAAGGAAGGAAGGAAGGATGGAAAGGAGAGGGGAAAAGAGGGATAGAGGGCAAGAGGAAGAAGAGGAGAGAATGCTTTCCAAGAGCAATTTTCTCTCATGGGCTTGACTGCAGCAGAAAATCTGAAGTTTTTGAGCTCAAAATTGGACTTGCTAACTCTTTTTGTCTGTAGCCCAAGATGTTTCTCCTATGTGGCATCGTATGCTTTCATCCAATGGCCCAAAGTGTTATGAGTCTTTCAGTTTGATTTAGTTTGTCCACACATTGTGATGAGATTATAGGAAAAGTCCTTAATACCTAATTGACTCTGCTTATTGATTGGTATCAAATAAGTTTCTGTGCCTTCTGTGATTTCATTCATAGGAGTGTCTGTGGAAGCATTCACCTTTGCACATAGACACAATAAAAACAAAATAAATCCCAGGTAGTTGGAGGAGGAAGGACACTCACTAGTAATGAGGGAATCTGGCAGGTCCTCATAGAGAGGTGGTGATTTGTTTTGAATGAAGACAAAAAGCAAGGAGAAAGTAGACTTTGGGCATGGGAGATAGTCAGTGAAAAGGCCTAGAGTGGTGACTTAGTGGATTGAGAGCCAGGCCTAGCTAGAGATTGGAGGTCCTGGGTTGAAATCCAGTCTCAGACACTTCCTAAATGTGTGGTCCTGGGCAAGTGACTTTACCCCCATTACCTATCCCTTACCACTTTTCTGCTTTGGAACCAATACATGGCATTGATTCTAAGGCAGGAGGTAAGGGTTTAAACCAAACAAAGAAAGAAATAAATAAATAAAACTGAAAGGAATGGACCACCCAAAACTGATGGGTCTGGTGGGTTTTTATAGGGTTCTTGTCTTGGTCCAGTAGGATTAGGCACTGTGGGAAGGGAGCAAGGAACCTTGATTGGAGTGATGGGAAATGGTCTTGATTCAAGTTAGTTGGGATGAGGGAAGACTCTTGGAGAGCTGTCAACTAATTGCTATTTAAACTCCAACTTATGGGTTTGGGGCCATAGCTACTGGGCTTACTTTTTACTTTTGAAACCCTCACCTTCCATCTTAGAATCAATAGTGTATATTGATTCTAAAGCAGAAGAGCTGTAAGGGCTAGGCAATGGGGGTGAAGTACTTACCCAGAGTTACAAAATGAAGAAAAGTCTCAGGTCAGATTTGAACCTAGGACCTCTGGTCTTGAGGCCCAACTCTCTGTCCACTGAGCCACTCAGCTGCCCTCAAACTTCCTTTTCCTGAACTACTCAAGGGTTTTAAACTTTCCCAGGGTTGGTTGGTTTGGTTTTTTGGTAGCTATGAGCCTGACTACATGGGTTCAAGGCTAAATGGCCACCGGTGCCCAGGCTATTTAGCTTGCTGTAGGGTTCATTGATTAGTACACTAAAAAAGGCTGCTGATCTGAACCATGTACTTCAGGAGAAGCCTGACATTCAGAAAGCTTCCTTTGACAAAGGGAACTCCATCAACACGTGCCTTCTTCTTCTGTGACAAGCAGAATGGAGAAGCTGGGGAAATGGGTAATCTCTGCAAGTCCCAGCTGATTGAACCCTTTCTGCTGAGCCTCTCTTCCTACCCTCCGTGGCCACAAAAAGCTCAGCTGAAAACAAGCCATAAACCTTAATGATGAAGCTGTTCAGTGGGTTGATTTCCAAAGGTGCTTCCTGAGGATAGAAGGAAGGACTTCCCCAAAAGGTCCCCAGGGAGGTACCTGAACTAAATAAAGAGTCCATGCTGTGTCCACACCTGCTCTTACACAGCTCTCTTTGTGCTCCCAGGATGGCTCCGATCTGAATAGAGCTCAACAGGTGGAACTGCAGAAGGAGGATACCAGCAGAGACCAGCTTGACAATAGGAAAGAACTTCCTTGGGGAGCTAAATTGGAACTACCACCTATGGTCATAGAGCCAGACAGGTAGTGGAGAGATTTCTATCATTTCCATTGCCTGAGAGGGATGTCCAACAATAATTCCTTTCTTGGCTTCTATTTTTAATATTAAAGGGATTTCTCAACCCCAGGATGAATATTTTTTTTCTTTTAGATGTTAATTATATTGTTTTAAAATGTTAATTCTATGCATCGATGCCAGTCAAGTTATTTCGTTTTTTTAAACCCTTATATATGTATATACTTATATATATACTTATATATATATGTGTGTGTGTGTGTGTGTGTGTGTGTGTGTGTGTGTGTGTGTGTGTGTGTGTGTTTGTATTGGCTCCAAAGCAGAAGAGTGGTAAGGGCTAGGCAATGGGGGTCAAGTGACTTGCCCAGGTTCACCCAGCTGGGAAGTGGCTGAAGCCAGATTTGAACCTAGGAACTCCCATCTCTAGGCTTGGCTATCAATCCACTGATCTACCCAGCCGCCCCCCCCTTATGATTCTTTAAAATATCTAATGATAAATTGTTCTCAGGATAAATTTAAGTGTTCATTGAGTAACTTTGTATGGAAATTGAAGTTATGGATCACAAACAAAAGGAAATAATCTCAAACTACAACTCTGCCATAACTCAGTAAAAGTCGGCTTTAGATATTCCATTTTGAAAGAGCCATAATATAAGTGATGAATGAGACACAGTGACTCCAAAAGAAAATGTTGACAGCAGTAATAGAAACTACAGATTTTTGTTGGCTGCAGTTATGGGAATAGAAATGACATGAGTAGCTAACATTTCTCCAAGGCTAAAAGTCCTTTTTTTCTTTCATAGACTGCTAATAAAGTGCCCCTTATGTGTAACTCTCTTCTAGACTCTGAGAGCTGCTGCTTTCTAGAGTCTATAGACAGCTTTTCTCTCTGGTGTAATGTCTCATACTTCTTAAAATTACTTCCTTCTTAGGGTGACTATGTTTCCTTCCTTCCTCCCCTCCCTCCCCTCCCTCCCCTTCCTCCCTTTCCTCCCTTCCTTCCCTTCCATCTCAGTATAAGTTCTAAGTCAGAAGTGTGGTAAGAGCTAGGCAGCTGGGGTTAAGTGACTGGCCCAGGCCATACAACTAGAAAGTATCTACCAAGCTGCCCTGTCCTTTTTTCTGTACTCATATTTGTCCTTAGTTTGTCCTCTAGATACATTGTTGTCTAGGTCTCTCTGACATCATTTCCACTAAAGTGGAAGGGGAAAGGAGAGAGAGGGAGAGAGGGAGAGAGAGAAAAGGAGGGAAGGAAGGAAGGAAGGATGGAAAGGAGAGGGGAAAAGAGGGATAGAGGGCAAGAGGAAGAAGAGGAGAGAATGCTTTCCAAGAGCAATTTTCTCTCATGGGCTTGACTGCAGCAGAAAATCTGATGTTTTTGAGCTCAAAATTGGACTTGCTAACTCTTTTTGTCTGTAGCCCAAGATGTTTCTCCTATGTGGCATCGTATGCTTTCATCCAATGGCCCAAAGTGTTATGAGTCTTTCAGTTTGATTTAGTTTGTCCACACATTGTGATGAGATTATAGGAAAAGTCCTTAATACCTAATTGACTCTGCTTATTGATTGGTATCAAATAAGTTTCTGTGCCTTCTGTGATTTCATTCATAGGAGTGTCTGTGGAAGCATTCACCTTTGCACATAGACACAAGAAAAACAAAATAAATCCCAGGTAGTTGGAGGAGGAAGGACACTCACTAGTAATGAGGGAATCTGGCAGGTCCTCATAGAGAGGTGGTGATTTGTTTTGAATGAAGACAAAAAGCAAGGAGAAAGTAGACTTTGGGCATGGGAGATAGTCAGTGAAAAGGCCTAGAGTGGTGACTTAGTGGATTGAGAGCCAGGCCTAGCTAGAGATTGGAGGTCCTGGGTTGAAATCCAGTCTCAGACACTTCCTAAATGTGTGGTCCTGGGCAAGTCACTTTACCCCCATTACCTATCCCTTACCACTTTTCTGCTTTGGAACCAATACATGGCATTGATTCTAAGGCAGGAGGTAAGGGTTTAAACCAAACAAAGAAAGAAATAAATAAATAAAACTGAAAGGAATGGACCACCCAAAACTGATGGGTCTGGTGGGTTTTTATAGGGTTCTTGTCTTGGTCCAGTAGGATTAGGCACTGTGGGAAGGGAGCAAGGAACCTTGATTGGAGTGATGGGAAATGGTCTTGATTCAAGTTAGTTGGGATGAGGGAAGACTCTTGGAGAGCTGTCAACTAATTGCTATTTAAACTCCAACTTATGGGTTTGGGGCCATAGCTACTGGGCTTACTTTTTACTTTTGAAACCCTCACCTTCCATCTTAGAATCAATAGTGTATATTGATTCTAAAGCAGAAGAGCTGTAAGGGCTAGGCAATGGGGGTGAAGTACTTACCCAGAGTTACAAAATGAAGAAAAGTCTCAGGTCAGATTTGAACCTAGGACCTCTGGTCTTGAGGCCCGGCTCTCTGTCCACTGAGCCACTCAGCTGCCCTCAAACTTCCTTTTCCTGTACTACTCAAGGGTTTTAAACTTTCCCAGGGTTGGTTGGTTTGGTTTTTTGGTAGCTATGAGCCTGACTACATGGGTTCAAGGCTAAATGGCCACCGGTGCCCAGGCTATTTAGCCTGCTGTAGGGTTCATTGATTAGTACACTAAAAAAGGCTGCTGATCTGAACCATGTACTTCAGGAGAAGCCTGACATTCAGAAAGCTTCCTTTGACAAAGGGAACTCCATCAACACGTGCCTTCTTCTTCTGTGACAAGCAGAATGGAGAAGCTGGGGAAATGGGTAATCTCTGCAAGTCCCAGCTGATTGAACCCTTTCTGCTGAGCCTCTCTTCCTTCCCTCCGTGGCCACAAAAAGCTCAGCTGAAAACAAGCCATAAACCTTAATGATGAAGCTGTTCAGTGGGTTGATTTCCAAAGGTGCTTCCTGAGGATAGAAGGAAGGACTTCCCCAAAAGGTCCCCAGGGAGGTACCTGAACTAAATAAAGAGTCCATGCTGTGTCCACACCTGCTCTTACCCAGCTCTCTTTGTGGTCCCAGGATGGCTCCGATCTGAATAGAGCTCAACAGGTGGAACTGCAGAAGGAGGATACCAGCAGAGACCAGCTTGACAATAGGAAAGAACTTCCTTGGGGAGCTAAATTGGAACTACCACCTATGGTCATAGAACCAGACAGGTAGTGGAGAGATTTCTATCATTTCCATTGCCTGAGAGGGATGTCCAACAATAATTCCTTTCTTGGCTTCTATTTTTAATATTAAAGGGATTTCTCAACCCCAGGATGAATATTTTTTTTCTTTTAGATGTTAATTATATTGTTTTAAAATGTTAATTCTATGCATCGATGCCAGTCAAGTTATTTCGTTTTTTAAACCCTTTTATATGTATATACTTATATATATACTTATATATATATGTGTGTGTGTGTGTGTGTGTGTGTGTGTGTGTGTGTGTGTGTGTGTGTGTTTGTATTGGCTCCAAAGCAGAAGAGTGGTAAGGGCTAGGCAATGGGGGTCAAGTGACTTGCCCAGGTTCACACAGCTGGGAAGTGGCTGAAGCCAGATTTGAACCTAGGAACTCCCATCTCTAGGCTTGGCTATCAATCCACTGATCTACCCAGCCGCCCCCCCCTTATGATTCTTTAAAATATCTAATGATAAATTGTTCTCAGGATAAATTTAAGTGTTCATTGAGTAACTTTGTATGGAAATTGAAGTTATGGATCACAAACAAAAGGAAATAATCTCAAACTACAACTCTGCCATAACTCAGTAAAAGTCGGCTTTAGATATTCCATTTTGAAAGAGCCATAATATAAGTGATGAATGAGACACAGTGACTCCAAAAGAAAATGTTGACAGCAGTAATAGAAACTACAGATTTTTGTTGGCTGCAGTTATGGGAATAGAAATGACATGAGTAGCTAACATTTCTCCAAGGCTAAAAGTCCTTTTTTTCTTTCATAGACTGCTAATAAAGTGCCCCTTATGTGTAACTCTCTTCTAGACTCTGAGAGCTGCTGCTTTCTAGAGTCTATAGACAGCTTTTCTCTCTGGTGTAATGTCTCATACTTCTTAAATTTACTTCCTTCTTAGGGTGACTATGTTTCCTTCCTTCCTCCCCTCCCTCCCCTCCCTCCCCTTCCTCCCTTTCCTCCCTTCCTTCCCTTCCATCTCAGTATAAGTTCTAAGTCAGAAGTGTGGTAAGAGCTAGGCAGCTGGGGTTAAGTGACTGGCCCAGGCCATACAACTAGAAAGTATCTACCAAGCTGCCCTGTCCTTTTTTCTGTACTCATATTTGTCCTTAGTTTGTCCTCTAGATACATTGTTGTCTAGGTCTCTCTGACATCATTTCCACTAAAGTGGAAGGGGAAAGGAGAGAGAGGGAGAGAGGGAGAGAGAGAAAAGGAGGGAAGGAAGGAAGGAAGGATGGAAAGGAGAGGGGAAAAGAGGGATAGAGGGCAAGAGGAAGAAGAGGAGAGAATGCTTTCCAAGAGCAATTTTCTCTCATGGGCTTGACTGCAGCAGAAAATCTGATGTTTTTGAGCTCAAAATTGGACTTGCTAACTCTTTTTGTCTGTAGCCCAAGATGTTTCTCCTATGTGGCATCGTATGCTTTCATCCAATGGCCCAAAGTGTTATGAGTCTTTCAGTTTGATTTAGTTTGTCCACACATTGTGATGAGATTATAGGAAAAGTCCTTAATACCTAATTGACTCTGCTTATTGATTGGTATCAAATAAGTTTCTGTGCCTTCTGTGATTTCATTCATAGGAGTGTCTGTGGAAGCATTCACCTTTGCACATAGACACAAGAAAAACAAAATAAATCCCAGGTAGTTGGAGGAGGAAGGACACTCACTAGTAATGAGGGAATCTGGCAGGTCCTCATAGAGAGGTGGTGATTTGTTTTGAATGAAGACAAAAAGCAAGGAGAAAGTAGACTTTGGGCATGGGAGATAGTCAGTGAAAAGGCCTAGAGTGGTGACTTAGTGTATTGAGAGCCAGGCCTAGCTAGAGATTGGAGGTCCTGGGTTGAAATCCAGTCTCAGACACTTCCTAAATGTGTGGTCCTGGGCAAGTGACTTTACCCCCATTACCTATCCCTTACCACTTTTCTGCTTTGGAACCAATACATGGCATTGATTCTAAGGCAGGAGGTAAGGGTTTAAACCAAACAAAGAAAGAAATAAATAAATAAAACTGAAAGGAATGGACCACCCAAAACTGATGGGTCTGGTGGGTTTTTATAGGGTTCTTGTCTTGGTCCAGTAGGATTAGGCACTGTGGGAAGGGAGCAAGGAACCTTGATTGGAGTGATGGGAAATGGTCTTGATTCAAGTTAGTTGGGATGAGGGAAGACTCTTGGAGAGCTGTCAACTAATTGCTATTTAAACTCCAACTTATGGGTTTGGGGCCATAGCTACTGGGCTTACTTTTTACTTTTGAAACCCTCACCTTCCATCTTAGAATCAATAGTGTATATTGATTCTAAAGCAGAAGAGCTGTAAGGGCTAGGCAATGGGGGTGAAGTACTTACCCAGAGTTACAAAATGAAGAAAAGTCTCAGGTCAGATTTGAACCTAGGACCTCTGGTCTTGAGGCCCGGCTCTCTGTCCACTGAGCCACTCAGCTGCCCTCAAACTTCCTTTTCCTGAACTACTCAAGGGTTTTAAACTTTCCCAGGGTTGGTTGGTTTGGTTTTTTGGTAGCTATGAGCCTGACTACATGGGTTCAAGGCTAAATGGCCACTGGTGCCCAGGCTATTTAGCCTGCTGTAGGGTTCATTGATTAGTACACTAAAAAAGGCTGCTGATCTGAACCATGTACTTCAGGAGAAGCCTGACATTCAGAAAGCTTCCTTTGACAAAGGGAACTCCATCAACACGTGCCTTCTTCTTCTGTGACAAGCAGAATGGAGAAGCTGGGGAAATGGGTAATCTCTGCAAGTCCCAGCTGATTGAACCCTTTCTGCTGAGCCTCTCTTCCTTCCCTCCGTGGCCACAAAAAGCTCAGCTGAAAACAAGCCATAAACCTTAATGATGAAGCTGTTCAGTGGGTTGATTTCCAAAGGTGCTTCCTGAGGATAGAAGGAAGGACTTCCCCAAAAGGTCCCCAGGGAGGTACCTGAACTAAATAAAGAGTCCATGCTGTGTCCACACCTGCTCTTACCCAGCTCTCTTTGTGGTCCCAGGATGGCTCCGATCTGAATAGAGCTCAACAGGTGGAACTGCAGAAGGAGGATACCAGCAGAGACCAGCTTGACAATAGGAAAGAACTTCCTTGGGGAGCTAAATTGGAACTACCACCTATGGTCATAGAACCAGACAGGTAGTGGAGAGATTTCTATCATTTCCATTGCCTGAGAGGGATGTCCAACAATAATTCCTTTCTTGGCTTCTATTTTTAATATTAAAGGGATTTCTCAACCCCAGGATGAATATTTTTTTTCTTTTAGATGTTAATTATATTGTTTTAAAATGTTAATTCTATGCATCGATGCCAGTCAAGTTATTTCGTTTTTTAAACCCTTTTATATGTATATACTTATATATATACTTATATATATATGTGTGTGTGTGTGTGTGTGTGTGTGTGTGTGTGTGTGTGTGTGTGTGTGTTTGTATTGGCTCCAAAGCAGAAGAGTGGTAAGGGCTAGGCAATGGGGGTCAAGTGACTTGCCCAGGTTCACACAGCTGGGAAGTGGCTGAAGCCAGATTTGAACCTAGGAACTCCCATCTCTAGGCTTGGCTATCAATCCACTGAGCTACCCAGCCACCCCCCCCCTTATGATTCTTTAAAATATCTAATGATAAATTGTTCTCAGGATAAATTTAAGTGTTCATTGAGTAACTTTGTATGGAAATTGAAGTTATGGATCACGAACAAAAGGAAATAATCTCAAACTACAACTCTGCCATATCTCAGTAAAAGTCAGCTTTAGATATTCCATTTTGAAAGAGCCATAATATAAGTGATGAATGAGACACAGTGACTCCAAAAGAAAATGTTGACAGCAGTAATAGAAACTACAGATTTTTGTTGGCTGCAGTTATGGGAATAGAAATGACATGAGTAACTAACATTTCTCCAAGGCTAAAAGTCCTTTTTTTTCTTTCATAGACTGCTAATAAAGTGCCCCTTAAGTGTAACTCTCTTCTAGACTCTGAGAGCTGCTGCTTTCTAGAGTCTATAGACAGCTTTTCTCTCTGGTGTAATGTCTCATACTTCTTAAAATTACTTCCTTCATAGGGTGACTATGTTTCCTTCCTTCCTCCCCTCCCTCCCCTCCCTCCCCTTCCTCCCTTTCCTCCCTTCCTTCCCTTCCATCTCAGTATAAGTTCTAAGTCAGAAGTGTGGTAAGAGCTAGGCAGCTGGGGTTAAGTGACTGGCCCAGGCCATACAACTAGAAAGTATCTACCAAGCTGCCCTGTCCTTTTTTCTGTACTCATATTTGTCCTTAGTTTGTCCTCTAGATACATTGTTGTCTAGGTCTCTCTGACATCATTTCCACTAAAGTGGAAGGGGAAAGGAGAGAGAGGGAGAGAGGGAGAGAGAGAAAAGGAGGGAAGGAAGGAAGGAAGGATGGAAGGGAGAGGGGAAAAGAGGGATAGAGGGCAAGAGGAAGAAGAGGAGAGAATGCTTTCCAAGAGCAATTTTCTCTCATGGGCTTGACTGCAGCAGAAAATCTGATGTTTTTGAGCTCAAAATTGGACTTGCTAACTCTTTTTGTCTGTAGCCCAAGATGTTTCTCCTATGTGGCATCGTATGCTTTCATCCAATGGCCCAAAGTGTTATGAGTCTTTCAGTTTGATTTAGTTTGTCCACACATTGTGATGAGATTATAGGAAAAGTCCTTAATACCTAATTGACTCTGCTTATTGATTGGTATCAAATAAGTTTCTGTGCCTTCTGTGATTTCATTCATAGGAGTGTCTGTGGAAGCATTCACCTTTGCACATAGACACAAGAAAAACAAAATAAATCCCAGGTAGTTGGAGGAGGAAGGACACTCACTAGTAATGAGGGAATCTGGCAGGTCCTCATAGAGAAGTGGTGATTTGTTTTGAATGAAGACAAAAAGCAAGGAGAAAGTAGACTTTGGGCATGGGAGATAGTCAGTGAAAAGGCCTAGAGTGGTGACTTAGTGGATTGAGAGCCAGGCCTAGCTAGAGATTGGAGGTCCTGGGTTGAAATCCAGTCTCAGACACTTCCTAAATGTGTGGTCCTGGGCAAGTCACTTTACCCCCATTACCTATCCCTTACCACTTTTCTGCTTTGGAACCAATACATGGCATTGATTCTAAGGCAGGAGGTAAGGGTTTAAACCAAACAAAGAAAGAAATAAATAAATAAAACTGAAAGGAATGGACCACCCAAAACTGATGGGTCTGGTGGGTTTTTATAGGGTTCTTGTCTTGGTCCAGTTGGATTAGGCACTGTGGGAAGGGAGCAAGGAACCTTGATTGGAGTGATGGGAAATGGTCTTGATTCAAGTTAGTTGGGATGAGGGAAGACTCTTGGAGAGCTGTCAACTAATTGCTATTTAAACTCCAACTTATGGGTTTGGGGCCATAGCTACTGGGCTTACTTTTTACTTTTGAAACCCTCACCTTCCATCTTAGAATCAATAGTGTATATTGATTCTAAAGCAGAAGAGCTGTAAGGGCTAGGCAATGGGGGTGAAGTACTTACCCAGAGTTACAAAATGAAGAAAAGTCTCAGGTCAGATTTGAACCTAGAACCTCTGGTCTTGAGGCCCGGCTCTCTGTCCACTGAGCCACTCAGCTGCCCTCAAACTTCCTTTTCCTGAACTACTCAAGGGTTTTAAACTTTCCCAGGGTTGGTTGGTTTGGTTTTTTGGTAGCTATGAGCCTGACTACATGGGTTCAAGGCTAAATGGCCACCGGTGCCCAGGCTATTTAGCTTGCTGTAGGGTTCATTGATTAGTACACTAAAAAAGGCTGCTGATCTGAACCATGTACTTCAGGAGAAGCCTGACATTCAGAAAGCTTCCTTTGACAAAGGGAACTCCATCAACACGTGCCTTCTTCTTCTGTGACAAGCAGAATGGAGAAGCTGGGGAAATGGGTAATCTCTGCAAGTCCCAGCTGATTGAACCCTTTCTGCTGAGCCTCTCTTCTTTCCCTTCGTGGCCACAAAAAGCTCAGCTGAAAACAAGCCATAAACCTTAATGATGAAGCTGTTCAGTGGGTTGATTTCCAAAGGTGCTTCCTGAGGATAGAAGGAAGGACTTCCCCAAAAGGTCCCCAGGGAGGTACCTGAACTAAATAAAGAGTCCATGCTGTGTCCACACCTGCTCTTACCCAGCTCTCTTTGTGGTCCCAGGATGGCTCCGATCTGAATAGAGCTCAACAGGTGGAACTGCAGAAGGAGGATACCAGCAGAGACCAGCTTGACAATAGGAAAGAACTTCCTTGGGGAGCTAAATTGGAACTACCACCTATGGTCATAGAACCAGACAGGTAGTGGAGAGATTTCTATCATTTCCATTGCCTGAGAGGGATGTCCAACAATAATTCCTTTCTTGGCTTCTATTTTTAATATTAAAGGGATTTCTCAACCCCAGGATGAATATTTTTTTTCTTTTAGATGTTAATTATATTGTTTTAAAATGTTAATTCTATGCATCGATGCCAGTCAAGTTATTTCGTTTTTTAAACCCTTTTATATGTATATACTTATATATATACTTATATATATATATATGTGTGTGTGTGTGTGTGTGTGTGTGTGTGTGTGTGTTTGTATTGGCTCCAAAGCAGAAGAGTGGTAAGGGCTAGGCAATGGGGGTCAAGTGACTTGCCCAGGTTCACACAGCTGGGAAGTGGCTGAAGCCAGATTTGAACCTAGGAACTCCCATCTCTAGGCTTGGCTATCAATCCACTGAGCTACCCAGCCACCCCCCCCTTATGATTCTTTAAAATATCTAATGATAAATTGTTCTCAGGATAAATTTAAGTGTTCATTGAGTAACTTTGTATGGAAATTGAAGTTATGGATCACGAACAAAAGGAAATAATCTCAAACTACAACTCTGCCATATCTCAGTAAAAGTCAGCTTTAGATATTCCATTTTGAAAGAGCCATAATATAAGTGATGAATGAGACACAGTGACTCCAAAAGAAAATGTTGACAGCAGTAATAGAAACTACAGATTTTTGTTGGCTGCAGTTATGGGAATAGAAATGACATGAGTAACTAACATTTCTCCAAGGCTAAAAGTCCTTTTTTTCTTTCATAGACTGCTAATAAAGTGCCCCTTAAGTGTACCTCTCTTCTAGACTCTGAGAGCTGCTGCTTTCTAGAGTCTATAGACAGCTTTTCTCTCTGGTGTAATGTCTCATACTTCTTAAAATTACTTCCTTCATAGGGTGACTATGTTTCCTTCCTTCCTCCCCTCCCTCCCCTCCCTCCCCTTCCTCCCTTTCCTCCCTTCCTTCCCTTCCATCTCAGTATAAGTTCTAAGTCAGAAGTGTGGTAAGAGCTAGGCAGCTGGGGTTAAGTGACTGGCCCAGGCCATACAACTAGAAAGTATCTACCAAGCTGCCCTGTCCTTTTTTCTGTACTCATATTTGTCCTTAGTTTGTCCTCTAGATACATTGTTGTCTAGGTCTCTCTGACATCATTTCCACTAAAGTGGAAGGGGAAAGGAGAGAGAGGGAGAGAGGGAGAGAGAGAAAAGGAGGGAAGGAAGGAAGGAAGGATGGAAGGGAGAGGGGAAAAGAGGGATAGAGGGCAAGAGGAAGAAGAGGAGAGAATGCTTTCCAAGAGCAATTTTCTCTCATGGGCTTGACTGCAGCAGAAAATCTGATGTTTTTGAGCTCAAAATTGGACTTGCTAACTCTTTTTGTCTGTAGCCCAAGATGTTTCTCCTATGTGGCATCGTATGCTTTCATCCAATGGCCCAAAGTGTTATGAGTCTTTCAGTTTGATTTAGTTTGTCCACACATTGTGATGAGATTATAGGAAAAGTCCTTAATACCTAATTGACTCTGCTTATTGATTGGTATCAAATAAGTTTCTGTGCCTTCTGTGATTTCATTCATAGGAGTGTCTGTGGAAGCATTCACCTTTGCACATAGACACAAGAAAAACAAAATAAATCCCAGGTAGTTGGAGGAGGAAGGACACTCACTAGTAATGAGGGAATCTGGCAGGTCCTCATAGAGAGGTGGTGATTTGTTTTGAATGAAGACAAAAAGCAAGGAGAAAGTAGACTTTGGGCATGGGAGATAGTCAGTGAAAAGGCCTAGAGTGGTGACTTAGTGTATTGAGAGCCAGGCCTAGCTAGAGATTGGAGGTCCTGGGTTGAAATCCAGTCTCAGACACTTCCTAAATGTGTGGTCCTGGGCAAGTGACTTTACCCCCATTACCTATCCCTTACCACTTTTCTGCTTTGGAACCAATACATGGCATTGATTCTAAGGCAGGAGGTAAGGGTTTAAACCAAACAAAGAAAGAAATAAATAAATAAAACTGAAAGGAATGGACCACCCAAAACTGATGGGTCTGGTGGGTTTTTATAGGGTTCTTGTCTTGGTCCAGTAGGATTAGGCACTGTGGGAAGGGAGCAAGGAACCTTGATTGGAGTGATGGGAAATGGTCTTGATTCAAGTTAGTTGGGATGAGGGAAGACTCTTGGAGAGCTGTCAACTAATTGCTATTTAAACTCCAACTTATGGGTTTGGGGCCATAGCTACTGGGCTTACTTTTTACTTTTGAAACCCTCACCTTCCATCTTAGAATCAATAGTGTATATTGATTCTAAAGCAGAAGAGCTGTAAGGGCTAGGCAATGGGGGTGAAGTACTTACCCAGAGTTACAAAATGAAGAAAAGTCTCAGGTCAGATTTGAACCTAGGACCTCTGGTCTTGAGGCCCGGCTCTCTGTCCACTGAGCCACTCAGCTGCCCTCAAACTTCCTTTTCCTGAACTACTCAAGGGTTTTAAACTTTCCCAGGGTTGGTTGGTTTGGTTTTTTGGTAGCTATGAGCCTGACTACATGGGTTCAAGGCTAAATGGCCAGGCTATTTAGCTTGCTGTAGGGTTCATTGATTAGTACACTAAAAAAGGCTGCTGATCTGAACCATGTACTTCAGGAGAAGCCTGACATTCAGAAAGCTTCCTTTGACAAAGGGAACTCCATCAACACGTGCCTTCTTCTTCTGTGACAAGCAGAATGGAGAAGCTGGGGAAATGGGTAATCTCTGCAAGTCCCAGCTGATTGAACCCTTTCTGCTGAGCCTCTCTTCCTACCCTCCGTGGCCACAAAAAGCTCAGCTGAAAACAAGCCATAAACCTTAATGATGAAGCTGTTCAGTGGGTTGATTTCCAAAGGTGCTTCCTGAGGATAGAAGGAAGGACTTCCCCAAAAGGTCCCCAGGGAGGTACCTGAACTAAATAAAGAGTCCATGCTGTGTCCACACCTGCTCTTACCCAGCTCTCTTTGTGGTCCCAGGATGGCTCCGATCTGAATAGAGCTCAACAGGTGGAACTGCAGAAGGAGGATACCAGCAGAGACCAGCTTGACAATAGGAAAGAACTTCCTTGGGGAGCTAAATTGGAACTACCACCTATGGTCATAGAACCAGACAGGTAGTGGAGAGATTTCTATCATTTCCATTGCCTGAGAGGGATGTCCAACAATAATTCCTTTCTTGGCTTCTATTTTTAATATTAAAGGGATTTCTCAACCCCAGGATGAATATTTTTTTTCTTTTAGATGTTAATTATATTGTTTTAAAATGTTAATTCTATGCATCGATGCCAGTCAAGTTATTTCGTTTTTTAAACCCTTTTATATGTATATACTTATATATATACTTATATATATATATATATATATATGTGTGTGTGTGTGTGTGTGTGTGTGTGTGTGTGTTTGTATTGGCTCCAAAGCAGAAGAGTGGTAAGGGCTAGGCAATGGGGGTCAAGTGACTTGCCCAGGTTCACACAGCTGGGAAGTGGCTGAAGCCAGATTTGAACCTAGGAACTCCCATCTCTAGGCTTGGCTATCAATCCACTGAGCTACCCAGCCGCCCCCGCTTATGATTCTTTAAAATATCTAATGATAAATTGTTCTCAGGATAAATTTAAGTGTTCATTGAGTAACTTTGTATGGAAATTGAAGTTATGGATCACGAACAAAAGGAAATAATCTCAAACTACAACTCTGCCATATCTCAGTAAAAGTCAGCTTTAGATATTCCATTTTGAAAGAGCCATAATATAAGTGATGAATGAGACACACTGACTCCAAAAGAAAATGTTGACAGCAGTAATAGAAACTACAGATTTTTGTTGGCTGCAGTTATGGGAATAGAAATGACATGAGTAACTAACATTTCTCCAAGGCTAAAAGTCCTTTTTTTCTTTCATAGACTGCTAATAAAGTGCCCCTTAAGTGTACCTCTCTTCTAGACTCTGAGAGCTGCTGCTTTCTAGAGTCTATAGACAGCTTTTCTCTCTGGTGTAATGTCTCATACTTCTTAAAATTACTTCCTTCATAGGGTGACTATGTTTCCTTCCTTCCTCCCCTCCCTCCCCTCCCTCCCCTTCCTCCCTTTCCTCCCTTCCTTCCCTTCCATCTCAGTATAAGTTCTAAGTCAGAAGTGTGGTAAGAGCTAGGCAGCTGGGGTTAAGTGACTGGCCCAGGCCATACAACTAGAAAGTATCTACCAAGCTGCCCTGTCCTTTTTTCTGTACTCATATTTGTCCTTAGTTTGTCCTCTAGATACATTGTTGTCTAGGTCTCTCTGACATCATTTCCACTAAAGTGGAAGGGGAAAGGAGAGAGAGGGAGAGAGGGAGAGAGAGAAAAGGAGGGAAGGAAGGAAGGAAGGATGGAAAGGAGAGGGGAAAAGAGGGATAGAGGGCAAGAGGAAGAAGAGGAGAGAATGCTTTCCAAGAGCAATTTTCTCTCATGGGCTTGACTGTAGCAGAAAATCTGATGTTTTTGAGCTCAAAATTGGACTTGCTAACTCTTTTTGTCTGTAGCCCAAGATGTTTCTCCTATGTGGCATCGTATGCTTTCATCCAATGGCCCAAAGTGTTATGAGTCTTTCAGTTTGATTTAGTTTGTCCACACATTGTGATGAGATTATAGGAAAAGTCCTTAATACCTAATTGACTCTGCTTATTGATTGGTATCAAATAAGTTTCTGTGCCTTCTGTGATTTCATTCATAGGAGTGTCTGTGGAAGCATTCACCTTTGCACATAGACACAAGAAAAACAAAATAAATCCCAGGTAGTTGGAGGAGGAAGGACACTCACTAGTAATGAGGGAATCTGGCAGGTCCTCATAGAGAAGTGGTGATTTGTTTTGAATGAAGACAAAAAGCAAGGAGAAAGTAGACTTTGGGCATGGGAGATAGTCAGTGAAAAGGCCTAGAGTGGTGACTTAGTGGATTGAGAGCCAGGCCTAGCTAGAGATTGGAGGTCCTGGGTTGAAATCCAGTCTCAGACACTTCCTAAATGTGTGGTCCTGGGCAAGTCACTTTACCCCCATTACCTATCCCTTACCACTTTTCTGCTTTGGAACCAATACATGGCATTGATTCTAAGGCAGGAGGTAAGGGTTTAAACCAAACAAAGAAAGAAATAAATAAATAAAACTGAAAGGAATGGACCACCCAAAACTGATGGGTCTGGTGGGTTTTTATAGGGTTCTTGTCTTGGTCCAGTTGGATTAGGCACTGTGGGAAGGGAGCAAGGAACCTTGATTGGAGTGATGGGAAATGGTCTTGATTCAAGTTAGTTGGGATGAGGGAAGACTCTTGGAGAGCTGTCAACTAATTGCTATTTAAACTCCAACTTATGGGTTTGGGGCCATAGCTACTGGGCTTACTTTTTACTTTTGAAACCCTCACCTTCCATCTTAGAATCAATAGTGTATATTGATTCTAAAGCAGAAGAGCTGTAAGGGCTAGGCAATGGGGGTGAAGTACTTACCCAGAGTTACAAAATGAAGAAAAGTCTCAGGTCAGATTTGAACCTAGGACCTCTGGTCTTGAGGCCCGGCTCTCTGTCCACTGAGCCACTCAGCTGCCCTCAAACTTCCTTTTCCTGAACTACTCAAGGGTTTTAAACTTTCCCAGGGTTGGTTGGTTTGGTTTTTTGGTAGCTATGAGCCTGACTACATGGGTTCAAGGCTAAATGGCCACCGGTGCCCAGGCTATTTAGCTTGCTGTAGGGTTCATTGATTAGTACACTAAAAAAGGCTGCTGATCTGAACCATGTACTTCAGGAGAAGCCTGACATTCAGAAAGCTTCCTTTGACAAAGGGAACTCCATCAACACGTGCCTTCTTCTTCTGTGACAAGCAGAATGGAGAAGCTGGGGAAATGGGTAATCTCTGCAAGTCCCAGCTGATTGAACCCTTTCTGCTGAGCCTCTCTTCTTTCCCTTCGTGGCCACAAAAAGCTCAGCTGAAAACAAGCCATAAACCTTAATGATGAAGCTGTTCAGTGGGTTGATTTCCAAAGGTGCTTCCTGAGGATAGAAGGAAGGACTTCCCCAAAAGGTCCCCAGGGAGGTACCTGAACTAAATAAAGAGTCCATGCTGTGTCCACACCTGCTCTTACCCAGCTCTCTTTGTGGTCCCAGGATGGCTCCGATCTGAATAGAGCTCAACAGGTGGAACTGCAGAAGGAGGATACCAGCAGAGACCAGCTTGACAATAGGAAAGAACTTCCTTGGGGAGCTAAATTGGAACTACCACCTATGGTCATAGAACCAGACAGGTAGTGGAGAGATTTCTATCATTTCCATTGCCTGAGAGGGATGTCCAACAATAATTCCTTTCTTGGCTTCTATTTTTAATATTAAAGGGATTTCTCAACCCCAGGATGAATATTTTTTTTCTTTTAGATGTTAATTATATTGTTTTAAAATGTTAATTCTATGCATCGATGCCAGTCAAGTTATTTCGTTTTTTAAACCCTTTTATATGTATATACTTATATATATACTTATATATATATATATATATGTGTGTGTGTGTGTGTGTGTGTGTGTGTGTGTGTTTGTATTGGCTCCAAAGCAGAAGAGTGGTAAGGGCTAGGCAATGGGGGTCAAGTGACTTGCCCAGGTTCACACAGCTGGGAAGTGGCTGAAGCCAGATTTGAACCTAGGAACTCCCATCTCTAGGCTTGGCTATCAATCCACTGAGCTACCCAGCCACCCCCCCCTTATGATTCTTTAAAATATCTAATGATAAATTGTTCTCAGGATAAATTTAAGTGTTCATTGAGTAACTTTGTATGGAAATTGAAGTTATGGATCACGAACAAAAGGAAATAATCTCAAACTACAACTCTGCCATATCTCAGTAAAAGTCAGCTTTAGATATTCCATTTTGAAAGAGCCATAATATAAGTGATGAATGAGACACAGTGACTCCAAAAGAAAATGTTGACAGCAGTAATAGAAACTACAGATTTTTGTTGGCTGCAGTTATGGGAATAGAAATGACATGAGTAACTAACATTTCTCCAAGGCTAAAAGTCCTTTTTTTCTTTCATAGACTGCTAATAAAGTGCCCCTTAAGTGTACCTCTCTTCTAGACTCTGAGAGCTGCTGCTTTCTAGAGTCTATAGACAGCTTTTCTCTCTGGTGTAATGTCTCATACTTCTTAAAATTACTTCCTTCATAGGGTGACTATGTTTCCTTCCTTCCTCCCCTCCCTCCCCTCCCTCCCCTTCCTCCCTTTCCTCCCTTCCTTCCCTTCCATCTCAGTATAAGTTCTAAGTCAGAAGTGTGGTAAGAGCTAGGCAGCTGGGGTTAAGTGACTGGCCCAGGCCATACAACTAGAAAGTATCTACCAAGCTGCCCTGTCCTTTTTTCTGTACTCATATTTGTCCTTAGTTTGTCCTCTAGATACATTGTTGTCTAGGTCTCTCTGACATCATTTCCACTAAAGTGGAAGGGGAAAGGAGAGAGAGGGAGAGAGGGAGAGAGAGAAAAGGAGGGAAGGAAGGAAGGAAGGATGGAAGGGAGAGGGGAAAAGAGGGATAGAGGGCAAGAGGAAGAAGAGGAGAGAATGCTTTCCAAGAGCAATTTTCTCTCATGGGCTTGACTGCAGCAGAAAATCTGATGTTTTTGAGCTCAAAATTGGACTTGCTAACTCTTTTTGTCTGTAGCCCAAGATGTTTCTCCTATGTGGCATCGTATGCTTTCATCCAATGGCCCAAAGTGTTATGAGTCTTTCAGTTTGATTTAGTTTGTCCACACATTGTGATGAGATTATAGGAAAAGTCCTTAATACCTAATTGACTCTGCTTATTGATTGGTATCAAATAAGTTTCTGTGCCTTCTGTGATTTCATTCATAGGAGTGTCTGTGGAAGCATTCACCTTTGCACATAGACACAAGAAAAACAAAATAAATCCCAGGTAGTTGGAGGAGGAAGGACACTCACTAGTAATGAGGGAATCTGGCAGGTCCTCATAGAGAGGTGGTGATTTGTTTTGAATGAAGACAAAAAGCAAGGAGAAAGTAGACTTTGGGCATGGGAGATAGTCAGTGAAAAGGCCTAGAGTGGTGACTTAGTGTATTGAGAGCCAGGCCTAGCTAGAGATTGGAGGTCCTGGGTTGAAATCCAGTCTCAGACACTTCCTAAATGTGTGGTCCTGGGCAAGTGACTTTACCCCCATTACCTATCCCTTACCACTTTTCTGCTTTGGAACCAATACATGGCATTGATTCTAAGGCAGGAGGTAAGGGTTTAAACCAAACAAAGAAAGAAATAAATAAATAAAACTGAAAGGAATGGACCACCCAAAACTGATGGGTCTGGTGGGTTTTTATAGGGTTCTTGTCTTGGTCCAGTAGGATTAGGCACTGTGGGAAGGGAGCAAGGAACCTTGATTGGAGTGATGGGAAATGGTCTTGATTCAAGTTAGTTGGGATGAGGGAAGACTCTTGGAGAGCTGTCAACTAATTGCTATTTAAACTCCAACTTATGGGTTTGGGGCCATAGCTACTGGGCTTACTTTTTACTTTTGAAACCCTCACCTTCCATCTTAGAATCAATAGTGTATATTGATTCTAAAGCAGAAGAGCTGTAAGGGCTAGGCAATGGGGGTGAAGTACTTACCCAGAGTTACAAAATGAAGAAAAGTCTCAGGTCAGATTTGAACCTAGGACCTCTGGTCTTGAGGCCCGGCTCTCTGTCCACTGAGCCACTCAGCTGCCCTCAAACTTCCTTTTCCTGAACTACTCAAGGGTTTTAAACTTTCCCAGGGTTGGTTGGTTTGGTTTTTTGGTAGCTATGAGCCTGACTACATGGGTTCAAGGCTAAATGGCCAGGCTATTTAGCTTGCTGTAGGGTTCATTGATTAGTACACTAAAAAAGGCTGCTGATCTGAACCATGTACTTCAGGAGAAGCCTGACATTCAGAAAGCTTCCTTTGACAAAGGGAACTCCATCAACACGTGCCTTCTTCTTCTGTGACAAGCAGAATGGAGAAGCTGGGGAAATGGGTAATCTCTGCAAGTCCCAGCTGATTGAACCCTTTCTGCTGAGCCTCTCTTCCTACCCTCCGTGGCCACAAAAAGCTCAGCTGAAAACAAGCCATAAACCTTAATGATGAAGCTGTTCAGTGGGTTGATTTCCAAAGGTGCTTCCTGAGGATAGAAGGAAGGACTTCCCCAAAAGGTCCCCAGGGAGGTACCTGAACTAAATAAAGAGTCCATGCTGTGTCCACACCTGCTCTTACCCAGCTCTCTTTGTGGTCCCAGGATGGCTCCGATCTGAATAGAGCTCAACAGGTGGAACTGCAGAAGGAGGATACCAGCAGAGACCAGCTTGACAATAGGAAAGAACTTCCTTGGGGAGCTAAATTGGAACTACCACCTATGGTCATAGAACCAGACAGGTAGTGGAGAGATTTCTATCATTTCCATTGCCTGAGAGGGATGTCCAACAATAATTCCTTTCTTGGCTTCTATTTTTAATATTAAAGGGATTTCTCAACCCCAGGATGAATATTTTTTTTCTTTTAGATGTTAATTATATTGTTTTAAAATGTTAATTCTATGCATCGATGCCAGTCAAGTTATTTCGTTTTTTAAACCCTTTTATATGTATATACTTATATATATACTTATATATATATATATATATATATATGTGTGTGTGTGTGTGTGTGTGTGTGTGTGTGTGTTTGTATTGGCTCCAAAGCAGAAGAGTGGTAAGGGCTAGGCAATGGGGGTCAAGTGACTTGCCCAGGTTCACACAGCTGGGAAGTGGCTGAAGCCAGATTTGAACCTAGGAACTCCCATCTCTAGGCTTGGCTATCAATCCACTGAGCTACCCAGCCGCCCCCGCTTATGATTCTTTAAAATATCTAATGATAAATTGTTCTCAGGATAAATTTAAGTGTTCATTGAGTAACTTTGTATGGAAATTGAAGTTATGGATCACGAACAAAAGGAAATAATCTCAAACTACAACTCTGCCATATCTCAGTAAAAGTCAGCTTTAGATATTCCATTTTGAAAGAGCCATAATATAAGTGATGAATGAGACACACTGACTCCAAAAGAAAATGTTGACAGCAGTAATAGAAACTACAGATTTTTGTTGGCTGCAGTTATGGGAATAGAAATGACATGAGTAACTAACATTTCTCCAAGGCTAAAAGTCCTTTTTTTCTTTCATAGACTGCTAATAAAGTGCCCCTTAAGTGTAACTCTCTTCTAGACTCTGAGAGCTGCTGCTTTCTAGAGTCTATAGACAGCTTTTCTCTCTGGTGTAATGTCTCATACTTCTTAAAATTACTTCCTTCATAGGGTGACTATGTTTCCTTCCTTCCTCCCCTCCCTCCCCTCCCTCCCCTTCCTCCCTTTCCTCCCTTCCTTCCATTCCATCTCAGTATAAGTTCTAAGTCAGAAGTGTGGTAAGAGGTAGGCAGCTGGGGTTAAGTGACTGGCCCAGGCCATACAACTAGAAAGTATCTACCAAGCTGCCCTGTCCTTTTTTCTGTACTCATATTTGTCCTTAGTTTGTCCTCTAGATACATTGTTGTCTAGGTCTCTCTGACATCATTTCCACTAAAGTGGAAGGGGAAAGGAGAGAGAGGGAGAGAGGGAGAGAGAGAAAAGGAGGGAAGGAAGGAAGGAAGGATGGAAAGGAGAGGGGAAAAGAGGGATAGAGGGCAAGAGGAAGAAGAGGAGAGAATGCTTTCCAAGAGCAATTTTCTCTCATGGGCTTGACTGTAGCAGAAAATCTGATGTTTTTGAGCTCAAAATTGGACTTGCTAACTCTTTTTGTCTGTAGCCCAAGATGTTTCTCCTATGTGGCATCGTATGCTTTCATCCAATGGCCCAAAGTGTTATGAGTCTTTCAGTTTGATTTAGTTTGTCCACACATTGTGATGAGATTATAGGAAAAGTCCTTAATACCTAATTGACTCTGCTTATTGATTGGTATCAAATAAGTTTCTGTGCCTTCTGTGATTTCATTCATAGGAGTGTCTGTGGAAGCATTCACCTTTGCACATAGACACAAGAAAAACAAAATAAATCCCAGGTAGTTGGAGGAGGAAGGACACTCACTAGTAATGAGGGAATCTGGCAGGTCCTCATAGAGAGGTGGTGATTTGTTTTGAATGAAGACAAAAAGCAAGGAGAAAGTAGACTTTGGGCATGGGAGATAGTCAGTGAAAAGGCCTAGAGTGGTGACTTAGTGGATTGAGAGCCAGGCCTAGCTAGAGATTGGAGGTCCCGGGTTGAAATCCAGTCTCAGACACTTCCTAAATGTGTGGTCCTGGGCAAGTCACTTTACCCCCATTACCTATCCCTTACCACTTTTCTGCTTTGGAACCAATACATGGCATTGATTCTAAGGCAGGAGGTAAGGGTTTAAACCAAACAAAGAAAGAAATAAATAAATAAAACTGAAAGGAATGGACCCCCCAAAACTGATGGGTCTGGTGGGTTTTTATAGGGTTCTTGTCTTGGTCCAGTAGGATTAGGCACTGTGGGAAGGGAGCAAGGAACCTTGATTGGAGTGATGGGAAATGGTCTTGATTCAAGTTAGTTGGGATGAGGGAAGACTCTTGGAGAGCTGTCAACTAATTGCTATTTAAACTCCAACTTATGGGTTTGGGGCCATAGCTACTGGGCTTACTTTTTACTTTTGAAACCCTCACCTTCCATCTTAGAATCAATAGTGTATATTGATTCTAAAGCAGAAGAGCTGTAAGGGCTAGGCAATGGGGGTGAAGTACTTACCCAGAGTTACAAAATGAAGAAAAGTCTCAGGTCAGATTTGAACCTAGGACCTCTGGTCTTGAGGCCCGGCTCTCTGTCCACTGAGCCACTCAGCTGCCCTCAAACTTCCTTTTCCTGAACTACTCAAGGGTTTTAAACTTTCCCAGGGTTGGTTGGTTTGGTTTTTTGGTAGCTATGAGCCTGACTACATGGGTTCAAGGCTAAATGGCCACCGGTGCCCAGGCTATTTAGCTTGCTGTAGGTTTCATTGATTAGTACACTAAAAAAGGCTGCTGATCTGAACCATGTACTTCAGGAGAAGCCTGACATTCAGAAAGCTTCCTTTGACAAAGGGAACTCCATCAACACGTGCCTTCTTCTTCTGTGACAAGCAGAATGGAGAAGCTGGGGAAATGGGTAATCTCTGCAAGTCCCAGCTGATTGAACCCTTTCTGCTGAGCCTCTCTTCCTTCCCTCCGTGGCCACAAAAAGCTCAGCTGAAAACAAGCCATAAACCTTAATGATGAAGCTGTTCAGTGGGTTGATTTCCAAAGGTGCTTCCTGAGGATAGAAGGAAGGACTTCCCCAAAAGGTCCCCAGGGAGGTACCTGAACTAAATAAAGAGTCCATGCTGTGTCCACACCTGCTCTTGCCCAGCTCTCTTTGTGGTCCCAGGATGGCTCCGATCTGAATAGAGCTCAACAGGTGGAACTGCAGAAGGAGGATACCAGCAGAGACCAGCTTGACAATAGGAAAGAACTTCCTTGGGGAGCTAAATTGGAACTACCACCTATGGTCATAGAGCCAGACAGGTAGTGGAGAGATTTCTATCATTTCCATTGCCTGAGAGGGATGTCCAACAATAATTCCTTTCTTGGCTTCTATTTTTAATATTAAAGGGATTTCTCAACCCCAGGATGAATATTTTTTTTCTTTTAGATGTTAATTATATTGTTTTAAAATGTTAATTCTATTAATCGATGCCAGTCAAGTTATTTCTTTTTATTAAACCCTTATATATATACATATATATATATATATATATATATATATATATATATATATATATACTGTGTATTGGCTGCAAGGCAGAAGAGTGGTAAGCTCTAGGCAATGGAGGTCAAGTGACTTGCCCAGGTTCACACAGCTGGAAGTGGCTGAAGCCAGATTTGAACCTAGGACCTCCCATCTCTAGGCTTGGCTCTCAAAACACTGAGCTACCCAGCCGCCGCCCCCCCTTATGATTCTTTAAAAAATCTAATGATATATTGTTCTCAGGATAAATTTAAGTGTAAATTGAGTAACTTTGTATGGAAATTGAAGTTATGGATCAGGAACAAAAGGAAATAATCTCAAACTACAACTCTGCCATAACTCAGTAAAAGTCAGGTTTAGATATTCCATTTTGAAAGAGCCATAATATAAGTGATGAATGAGACACACTGACTCCAAAAGAAAATGTTGACAGCAGTAATAGAAACTACAGATTTTTGTTGGCTGCAGTTATGGGAATAGAAATGACATGAGTAACTAACATTTCTCCAAGGCTAAAAGTCCTTTTTTTCTTTCATAGACTGCTAATAAAGTGCCCCTTAAGTGTAACTCTCTTCTAGACTCTGAGAGCTGGTGCTTTCTAGAGTCTATAGACAGCTTTTCTCTCTGGTGTAATGTCTCATACTTCTTAAAATTACTTCCTTCATAGGGTGACTATTTTTCCTTCCTTCCTCCCCTCCCTCCCCTCCCTCCCCTTCCTCCCTTTCCTCCCTTCCTTCCCTTCCATCTCAGTATAAGTTCTAAGTCAGAAGTGTGGTAAGAGCTAGGCAGCTGGGGTTAAGTGACTGGCCCAGGCCATACAACTAGAAAGTATCTACCTAGCTGCCCTGTCCTTTTTTCTGTACTCATATTTGTCCTTAGTTTGTCCTCTAGATACATTGTTGTCTAGGTCTCTCTGACATCATTTCCACTAAAGTGGAAGGGGAAAGGAGAGAGAGGGAGAGAGGGAGAGAGAGAAAAGGAGGGAAGGAAGGAAGGATGGAAAGGAGAGGGGAAAAGAGGGATAGAGGGCAAGAGGAAGAAGAGGAGAGAATGCTTTCCAAGAGCAATTTTCTCTCATGGGCTTGACTGCAGCAGAAAATCTGATGTTTTTGAGCTCAAAATTGGACTTGCTAACTCTTTTTGTCTGTAGCCCAAGATGTTTCTCCTATGTGGCATCGTATGCTTTCATCCAATGGCCCAAAGTGTTATGAGTCTTTCAGTTTGATTTAGTTTGTCCACACATTGTGATGAGATTATAGGAAAAGTCCTTAATACCTAATTGACTCTGCTTATTGATTGGTATCAAATAAGTTTCTGTGCCTTCTGTGATTTCATTCATAGGAGTGTCTGTGGAAGCATTCACCTTTGCACATAGACACAAGAAAAACAAAATAAATCCCAGGTAGTTGGAGGAGGAAGGACACTCACTAGTAATGAGGGAATCTGGCAGGTCCTCATAGAGAGGTGGTGATTTGTTTTGAATGAAGACAAAAAGCAAGGAGAAAGTAGACTTTGGGCATGGGAGATAGTCAGTGAAAAGGCCTAGAGTGGTGACTTAGTGTATTGAGAGCCAGGCCTAGCTAGAGATTGGAGGTCCTGGGTTGAAATCCAGTCTCAGACACTTCCTAAATGTGTGGTCCTGGGCAAGTGACTTTACCCCCATTACCTATCCCTTACCACTTTTCTGCTTTGGAACCAATACATGGCATTGATTCTAAGGCAGGAGGTAAGGGTTTAAACCAAACAAAGAAAGAAATAAATAAATAAAACTGAAAGGAATGGACCACCCAAAACTGATGGGTCTGGTGGGTTTTTATAGGGTTCTTGTCTTGGTCCAGTAGGATTAGGCACTGTGGGAAGGGAGCAAGGAACCTTGATTGGAGTGATGGGAAATGGTCTTGATTCAAGTTAGTTGGGATGAGGGAAGACTCTTGGAGAGCTGTCAACTAATTGCTATTTAAACTCCAACTTATGGGTTTGGGGCCATAGCTACTGGGCTTACTTTTTACTTTTGAAACCCTCACCTTCCATCTTAGAATCAATAGTGTATATTGATTCTAAAGCAGAAGAGCTGTAAGGGCTAGGCAATGGGGGTGAAGTACTTACCCAGAGTTACAAAATGAAGAAAAGTCTCAGGTCAGATTTGAACCTAGGACCTCTGGTCTTGAGGCCCGGCTCTCTGTCCACTGAGCCACTCAGCTGCCCTCAAACTTCCTTTTACTGAACTACTCAAGGGTTTTAAACTTTCCCAGGGTTGGTTGGTTTGGTTTTTTGGTAGCTATGAGCCTGACTACATGGGTTCAAGGCTAAATGGCCACCGGTGCCCAGGCTATTTAGCTTGCTGTAGGGTTCATTGATTAGTACACTAAAAAAGGCTGCTGATCTGAACCATGTACTTCAGGAGAAGCCTGACATTCAGAAAGCTTCCTTTGACAAAGGGAACTCCATCAACACGTGCCTTCTTCTTCTGTGACAAGCAGAATGGAGAAGCTGGGGAAATGGGTAATCTCTGCAAGTCCCAGCTGATTGAACCCTTTCTGCTGAGCCTCTCTTCCTTCCCTCCGTGGCCACAAAAAGCTCAGCTGAAAACAAGCCATAAACCTTAATGATGAAGCTGTTCAGTGGGTTGATTTCCAAAGGTGCTTCCTGAGGATAGAAGGAAGGACTTCCCCAAAAGGTCCCCAGGGAGGTACCTGAACTAAATAAAGAGTCCATGCTGTGTCCACACCTGCTCTTGCCCAGCTCTCTTTGTGGTCCCAGGATGGCTCCGATCTGAATAGAGCTCAACAGGTGGAACTGCAGAAGGAGGATACCAGCAGAGACCAGCTTGACAATAGGAAAGAACTTCCTTGGGGAGCTAAATTGGAACTACCACCTATGGTCATAGAGCCAGACAGGTAGTGGAGAGATTTCTATCATTTCCATTGCCTGAGAGGGATGTCCAACAATAATTCCTTTTTTGGCTTCTATTTTTAATATTAAAGGGATTTCTCAACCCCAGGATGAATATTTTTTTCTTTTAGATGTTAATTATATTGTTTTAAAATGTTAATTCTATGCATCGATGCCAGTCAAGTTATTTCTTTTTTTTAAACCCTTATATATATATACTTATATATATACTTATATATATATAGATGTGTGTGTGTGTGTGTGTGTGTGTGTGTGTTTGTATTGGCTCCAAAGCAGAAGAGTGGTAAGGGCTAGGCAATGGGGGTCAAGTGACTTGCCCAGGTTCACACAGCTGGGAAGTGGCTGAAGCCAGATTTGAACCTAGGAACTCCCATCTCTAGGCTTGGCTATCTATCCACTGAGCTACCCAGCCACCCCCCCTTATGATTCTTTAAAATATCTAATGATAAATTGTTCTCAGGATAAATTTAAGTGTTCATTGAGTAACTTTGTATGGAAATTGAAGTTATGGATCACGAACAAAAGGAAATAATCTCAAACTACAACTCTGCCATAACTCAGTAAAAGTCAGCTTTAGATATTCCATTTTGAAAGAGCCATAATATAAGTGATGAATGAGACACAGTGACTCCAAAAGAAAATGTTGACAGCAGTAATAGAAACTACAGATTTTTGTTGGCTGCAGTTATGGGAATAGAAATGACATGAGTAACTAACATTTCTCCAAGGCTAAAAGTCCTTATTTTCTTTCATAGACTGCTAATTAAGTGCCCCTTAAGTGTAACTCTCTTCTAGACTCTGAGAGCTGGTGCTTTCTAGAGTCTATAGACAGCTTTTCCCTCTGGTGTAATGTCTCATACTTCTTAAAATTACTTCCTTCATAGGGTAACTATGTTTCCTTCCTTCCTCCCCTCCCTCCCCTCCCTCCCCTTCCTCCCTTTCCTCCCTTCCTTCCCTTCCATCTCAGTATAAGTTCTAAGTCAGAAGTGTGGTAAGAGCTAGGCAGCTGGGGTTAAGTGACTCGCCCAGGCCATACAACTAGAAAGTATCTACCTAGCTGCCCTGTCCTTTTTTCTGTACTCATATTTGTCCTTAGTTTGTCCTCTAGATACATTGTTGTCTAGGTCTCTCTGACATCATTTCCACTAAAGTGGAAGGGGAAAGGAGAGAGAGGGAGAGAGGGAGAGAGAGAAAAGGAGGGAAGGAAGGAAGGAAGGATGGAAAGGAGAGGGGAAAAGAGGGATAGAGGGAAAGAGGAAGAAGAGGAGAGAATGCTTTCCAAGAGCAATTTTCTCTCATGGGCTTGACTGCAGCAGAAAATCTGATGTTTTTGAGCTCAAAATTGGACTTGCTAACTCTTTTTGTCTGTAGCCCAAGATGTTTCTCCTATGTGGCATCGTATGCTTTCATCCAATGGCCCAAAGTGTTATGAGTCTCTCAGTTTGATTTAGTTTGTCCACACATTGTGATGAGATTATAGGAAAAGTCCTTAATACCTAATTGACTCTGCTTATTGATTGGTATCAAATAAGTTTCTGTGCCTTCTGTGATTTCATTCATAGGAGTGTCTGTGGAAGCATTCACCTTTGCACATAGACACAAGAAAAACAAAATAAATCCCAGGTAGTTGGAGGAGGAAGGACACTCACTAGTAATGAGGGAATCTGGCAGGTCCTCATAGAGAGGTGGTGATTTGTTTTGAATGAAGACAAAAAGCAAGGAGAAAGTAGACTTTGGGCATGGGAGATAGTCAGTGAAAAGGCCTAGAGTGGTGACTTAGTGGATTGAGAGCCAGGCCTAGCTAGAGATTGGAGGTCCTGGGTTGAAATTCAGTCTCAGACACTTCCTAAAAGTGTGGTCCTGGGCAAGTGACTTTACCCCCATTACCTATCCCTTACCACTTTTCTGCTTTGGAACCAATACATGGCATTGATTCTAAGGCAGGAGGTAAGGGTTTAAACCAAACAAAGAAAGAAATAAATAAATAAAACTGAAAGGAATGGACCACCCAAAACTGATGGGTCTGGTGGGTTTTTATAGGGTTCTTGTCTTGGTCCAGTAGGATTAGGCACTGTGGGAAGGGAGCAAGGAACCTTGATTGGAGTGATGGGAAATGGTCTTGATTCAAGTTAGTTGGGATGAGGGAAGACTCTTGGAGAGCTGTCAACTAATTGCTATTTAAACTCCAACTTATGGGTTTGGGGCCATAGCTACTGGGCTTACTTTTTACTTTTGAAACCCTCACCTTCCATCTTAGAATCAATAGTGTATATTGATTCTAAAGCAGAAGAGCTGTAAGGGCTAGGCAATGGGGGTGAAGTACTCACCCAGAGTTACAAAATGAAGAAAAGTCTCGGGTCAGATTTGAACCTAGGACCTCTGGTCTTGAGGCCCGGCTCTCTGTCCACTGAGCCACTCAGCTGCCCTCAAACTTCCTTTTCCTGAACTACTCAAGGGTTTTAAACTTTCCCAGGGTTGGTTGGTTTGGTTTTTTGGTAGCTATGAGCCTGACTACATGGGTTCAAGGCTAAATGGCCATCGGTGCCCAGGCTATTTAGCTTGCTGTAGGGTTCATTGATTAGTACACTAAAAAAGGCTGCTGATCTGAACCATGTACTTCAGGAGAAGCCTGACATTCAGAAAGCTTCCTTTGACAAAGGGAACTCCATCAACACGTGCCTTCTTCTTCTGTGACAAGCAGAATGGAGAAGCTGGGGAAATGGGCAATCTCTGCAAGTCCCAGCTGATTGAACCCTTTCTGCTGAGCCTCTCTTCCTACCCTCCGTGGTCACAAAAAGCTCAGCTGAAAACAAGCCATAAACCTTAATGATGAAGCTGTTCAGTGGGTTGATTTCCAAAGGTGCTTCCTGAGGATAGAAGGAAGGACTTCCCCAAAAGGTCCCCAGGGAGGTACCTGAACTAAATAAAGAGTCCATGCTGTGTCCACACCTGCTCTTACCCAGCTCTCTTTGTGGTCCCAGGATGGCTCCGATCTGAATAGAGCTCAACAGGTGGAACTGCAGAAGGAGGATACCAGCAGAGACCAGCTTGACAATAGGAAAGAACTTCCTTGGGGAGCTAAATTGGAACTACCACATATGGTCATAGAGCCAGACAGGTAGTGGAGAGATTTCTATCATTTCCATTGCCTGAGAGGGATGTCCAACAATAATTCCTTTCTTGGCTTCTATTTTTAATATTAAAGGGATTTCTCAACCCCAGGATGAATATTTTTTTTCTTTTAGATGTTAATTATATTGTTTTAAAGTGTTAATTCTATGCATCGATGCCAGTCAAGTTATTTCGTTTTTTTAAACCCTTATATATGTATATACTTATATATATACTTATATATATATATATGTGTGTGTGTGTGTGTGTGTGTGTGTGTGTGTGTGTGTGTGTATTGGCTCCAAAGCAGAAGAGTGGTAAGGGCTAGGCAATGGGGTTCAAGTGACTTGCCCAGGTTCACACAGCTGGGAAGTGGCTGAAGCCAGATTTGAACCTAGGAACTCCCATCTCTAGGCTTGGCTATCAATCCACTGAGCTACCCAGCCGCCCCCCCCTTATGATTCTTTAAAATATCTAATGATAAATTGTTCTCAGGATAAATTTAAGTGTTCATTGAGTAACTTTGTATGGAAATTGAAGTTATGGATCATGAACAAAAGGAAATAATCTCAAACTACAACTCTGCCATAACTCAGTAAAAGTCGGCTTTAGATATTCCATTTTGAAAGAGCCATAATATAAGTGATGAATGAGACACAGTGACTCCAAAAGAAAATGTTGACAGCAGTAATAGAAACTACAGATTTTTGTTGGCTGCAGTTATGGGAATAGAAATGACATGAGTAACTAACATTTCTCCAAGGCTAAAAGTCCTTTTTTTCTTTCATAGACTGCTAATAAAGTGCCCCTTAAGTGTAACTCTCTTCTAGACTCTGAGAGCTGGTGCTTTCTAGAGTCTATAGACAGCTTTTCTCTCTGGTGTAATGTCTCATACTTCTTAAAATTACTTCCTTCATAGTGTGACTATGTTTCCTTCCTTCCTCCCCTCCCTCCCCTCCCTCCCCTTCCTCCCTTTCCTCCCTTCCTTCCCTTCCATCTCAGTATAAGTTCTAAGTCAGAAGTGTGGTAAGAGCTAGGCAGCTGGGGTTAAGTGACTCGCCCAGGCCATACAACTAGAAAGTATCTACCTAGCTGCCCTGTCTTTTTTTCTGTACTCATATTTGTCCTTAGTTTGTCCCCTAGATACATTGTTGTCTAGGTCTCTCTGACATCATTTCCACTAAAGTGGAAGGGGAAAGGAGAGAGAGGGAGAGAGGGAGAGAGAGAAAAGGAGGGAAGGAAGGAAGGAAGGATGGAAAGGAGAGGGGAAAAGAGGGATAGAGGGAAAGAGGAAGAAGAGGAGAGAATGCTTTCCAAGAGCAATTTTCTCTCATGGGCTTGACTGCAGCAGAAAATCTGATGTTTTTGAGCTCAAAATTGGACTTGCTAACTCTTTTTGTCTGTAGCCCAAGATGTTTCTCCTATGTGGCATCGTATGCTTTCATCCAATGGCCCAAAGTGTTATGAGTCTTTCAGTTTGATTTAGTTTGTCCACACATTGTGATGAGATTATAGGAAAAGTCCTTAATACCTAATTGACTCTGCTTATTGATTGGTATCAAATAAGTTTCTGTGCCTTCTGTGATTTCATTCATAGGAGTGTCTGTGGAAGCATTCACCTTTGCACATAGACACAATAAAAACAAAATAAATCCCAGGTAGTTGGAGGAGGAAGGACACTCACTAGTAATGAGGGAACCTGGCAGGTCCTCATAGAGAGGTGGTGATTTGTTTTGAATGAAGACAAAAAGCAAGGAGAAAGTAGACTTTGGGCATGGGAGATAGTCAGTGAAAAGGCCTAGAGTGGTGACTTAGTGTATTGAGAGCCAGGCCTAGCTAGAGATTGGAGGTCCTGGGTTGAAATCCAGTCTCAGACACTTCCTAAAAGTGTGGTCCTGGGCAAGTGACTTTACCCCCATTACCTATCCCTTACCACTTTTCTGCTTTGGAACCAATACATGGCATTGATTCTAAGGCAGGAGGTAAGGGTTTAAACCAAACAAAGAAAGAAATAAATAAATAAAACTGAAAGGAATGGACCACCCAAAACTGATGGGTCTGGTGGGTTTTTATAGGGTTCTTGTCTTGGTCCAGTAGGATTAGGCACTGTGGGAAGGGAGCAAGGAACCTTGATTGGAGTGATGGGAAATGGTCTTGATTCAAGTTAGTTGGGATGAGGGAAGACTCTTGGAGAGCTGTCAACTAATTGCTATTTAAACTCCAACTTATGGGTTTGGGGCCATAGCTACTGGGCTTACTTTTTACTTTTGAAACCCTCACCTTCCATCTTAGAATCAATAGTGTATATTGATTCTAAAGCAGAAGAGCTGTAAGGGCTAGGCAATGGGGGTGAAGTACTTACCCAGAGTTACAAAATGAAGAAAAGTCTCGGGTCAGATTTGAACCTAGGACCTCTGGTCTTGAGGCCTGGCTCTCTGTCCACTGAGCCACTCAGCTGCCCTCAAACTTCCTTTTACTGAACTACTCAAGGGTTTTAAACTTTCCCAGGGTTGGTTGGTTTGGTTTTTTGGTAGCTATGAGCCTGACTACATGGGTTCAAGGCTAAATGGCCACCGGTGCCCAGGCTATTTAGCTTGCTGTAGGGTTCATTGATTAGTACACTAAAAAAGGCTGCTGATCTGAACCATGTACTTCAGGAGAAGCCTGACATTCAGAAAGCTTCCTTTGACAAAGGGAACTCCATCAACACGTGCCTTCTTCTTCTGTGACAAGCAGAATGGAGAAGCTGGGGAAATGGGTAATCTCTGCAAGTCCCAGCTGATTGAACCCTTTCTGCTGAGCCTCTCTTCCTTCCCTCCGTGGCCACAAAAAGCTCAGCTGAAAACAAGCCATAAACCTTAATGATGAAGCTGTTCAGTGGGTTGATTTCCAAAGGTGCTTCCTGAGGATAGAAGGAAGGACTTCCCCAAAAGGTCCCCAGGGAGGTACCTGAACTAAATAAAGAGTCCATGCTGTGTCCACACCTGCTCTTACCCAGCTCTCTTTGTGGTCCCAGGATGGCTCCGATCTGAATAGAGCTCAACAGGTGGAACTGCAGAAGGAGGATACCAGCAGAGACCAGCTTGACAATAGGAAAGAACTTCCTTGGGGAGCTAAATTGGAACTACCACCTATGGTCATAGAGCCAGACAGGTAGTGGAGAGATTTCTATCATTTCCATTGCCTGAGAGGGATGTCCAACAATAATTCCTTTCTTGGCTTCTATTTTTAATATTAAAGGGATTTCTCAACCCCAGGATGAATATTTTTTTTCTTTTAGATGTTAATTATATTGTTTTAAAATGTTAATTCTATGCATCGATGCCAGTCAAGTTATTTCGTTTTTTTAAACCCTTATATATGTATATACTTATATATATACTTTTATATATATATATATATGTGTGTGTGTGTGTGTGTGTGTGTGTGTCTGTGTGTGTGTGTGTGTGTGTGTGTGTGTGTGTGTGTATTGGCTCCAAAGCAGAAGAGTGGTAAGGGCTAGGCAATGGGGGTCAAGTGACTTGCCCAGGTTCACACAGCTGGGAAGTGGCTGAAGCCAGATTTGAACCTAGGAACTCCCATCTCTAGGCTTGGCTATCAATCCACTGAGCTACCCAGCCGCCCCCCCCTTATGATTCTTTAAAATATCTAATGATAAATCGTTCTCAGGATAAATTTAAGTGTTCATTGAGTAACTTTGTATGAAAATTGAAGTTATGGATCACGAACAATAAATAATCTCAAACTACAACTCTGCCATAACTCAGTAAAAGTCAGCTTTAGATATTCCATTTTGAAAGAGCCATAATATAAGTGATGAATGAGACACAGTGACTCCAAAAGAAAATGTTGACAGCAGTAATAGAAACTACAGATTTTTGTTGGCTGCAGTTATGGGAATAGAAATGACATGAGTAACTAACATTTCTCCAAGGCTAAAAGTCCTTTTTTTCTTTCATAGACTGCTAATAAAGTGCCCCTTAAGTGTAACTCTCTTCTAGACTCTGAGAGCTGGTGCTTTCTAGAGTCTATAGACAGCTTTTCTCTCTGGTGTAATGTCTCATACTTCTTAAAATTACTTCCTTCATAGTGTGACTATGTTTCCTTCCTTCCTCCCCTCCCTCCCCTCCCTCCCCTTCCTCCCTTTCCTCCCTTCCTTCCCTTCCATCTCAGTATAAGTTCTAAGTCAGAAGTGTGGTAAGAGCTAGGCAGCTGGGGTTAAGTGACTGGCCCAGGCCATACAACTAGAAAGTATCTACCTAGCTGCCCTGTCCTTTTTTCTGTACTCATATTTGTCCTTAGTTTGTCCTCTAGATACATTGTTGTCTAGGTCTCTCTGACATCATTTCCACTAAAGTGGAAGGGGAAAGGAGAGAGAGGGAGAGAGGGAGAGAGAGAAAAGGAGGGAAGGAAGGAAGGAAGGATGGAAAGGAGAGGGGAAAAGAGGGATAGAGGGAAAGAGGAAGAAGAGGAGAGAATGCTTTCCAAGAGCAATTTTCTCTCATGGGCTTGACTGCAGCAGAAAATCTGATGTTTTTGAGCTCAAAATTGGACTTGCTAACTCTTTTTGTCTGTAGCCCAAGATGTTTCTCCTATGTGGCATCGTATGCTTTCATCCAATGGCCCAAAGTGTTATGAGTCTTTCAGTTTGATTTAGTTTGTCCACACATTGTGATGAGATTATAGGAAAAGTCCTTAATACCTAATTGACTCTGCTTATTGATTGGTATCAAATAAGTTTCTGTGCCTTCTGTGATTTCATTCATAGGAGTGTCTGTGGAAGCATTCACCTTTGCACATAGACACAAGAAAAACAAAATAAATCCCAGGTAGTTGGAGGAGGAAGGACACTCACTAGTAATGAGGGAATCTGGCAGGTCCTCATAGAGAGGTGGTGATTTGTTTTGAATGAAGACAAAAAGCAAGGAGAAAGTAGACTTTGGGCATGGGAGATAGTCAGTGAAAAGGCCTAGAGTGGTGACTTAGTGGATTGAGAGCCAGGCCTAGCTAGAGATTGGAGGTCCTGGGTTGAAATTCAGTCTCAGACACTTCCTAAAAGTGTGGTCCTGGGCAAGTGACTTTACCCCCATTACCTATCCCTTACCACTTTTCTGCTTTGGAACCAATACATGGCATTGATTCTAAGGCAGGAGGTAAGGGTTTAAACCAAACAAAGAAAGAAATAAATAAATAAAACTGAAAGGAATGGACCACCCAAAACTGATGGGTCTGGTGGGTTTTTATAGGGTTCTTGTCTTGGTCCAGTAGGATTAGGCACTGTGGGAAGGGAGCAAGGAACCTTGATTGGAGTGATGGGAAATGGTCTTGATTCAAGTTAGTTGGGATGAGGGAAGACTCTTGGAGAGCTGTCAACTAATTGCTATTTAAACTCCAACTTATGGGTTTGGGGCCATAGCTAATGGGCTTACTTTTTACTTTTGAAACCCTCACCTTCCATCTTAGAATCAATAGTGTATATTGATTCTAAAGCAGAAGAGCTGTAAGGGCTAGGCAATGGGGGTGAAGTACTCACCCAGAGTTACAAAATGAAGAAAAGTCTCGGGTCAGATTTGAACCTAGG
Organism: Monodelphis domestica; assembly: GCF_027887165.1. NCBI lineage: Eukaryota > Metazoa > Chordata > Mammalia > Didelphimorphia > Didelphidae > Monodelphis > Monodelphis domestica. The sequence continues at coordinate 275,122,282 of NC_077232.1, forward strand.
ACCTCTGGTCTTGAGGCCCGGCTCTCTGTCCACTGAGCCACTCAGCTGCCCTCAAACTTCCTTTTCCTGAACTACTCAAGGGTTTTAAACTTTCCCAGGGTTGGTTGGTTTGGTTTTTTGGTAGCTATGAGCCTGACTACATGGGTTCAAGGCTAAATGGCCATCGGTGCCCAGGCTATTTAGCTTGCTGTAGGGTTCATTGATTAGTACACTAAAAAAGGCTGCTGATCTGAACCATGTACTTCAGGAGAAGCCTGACATTCAGAAAGCTTCCTTTGACAAAGGGAACTCCATCAACACGTGCCTTCTTCTTCTGTGACAAGCAGAATGGAGAAGCTGGGGAAATGGGCAATCTCTGCAAGTCCCAGCTGATTGAACCCTTTCTGCTGAGCCTCTCTTCCTACCCTCCGTGGTCACAAAAAGCTCAGCTGAAAACAAGCCATAAACCTTAATGATGAAGCTGTTCAGTGGGTTGATTTCCAAAGGTGCTTCCTGAGGATAGAAGGAAGGACTTCCCCAAAAGGTCCCCAGGGAGGTACCTGAACTAAATAAAGAGTCCATGCTGTGTCCACACCTGCTCTTACCCAGCTCTCTTTGTGGTCCCAGGATGGCTCCGATCTGAATAGAGCTCAACAGGTGGAACTGCAGAAGGAGGATACCAGCAGAGACCAGCTTGACAATAGGAAAGAACTTCCTTGGGGAGCTAAATTGGAACTACCACATATGGTCATAGAGCCAGACAGGTAGTGGAGAGATTTCTATCATTTCCATTGCCTGAGAGGGATGTCCAACAATAATTCCTTTCTTGGCTTCTATTTTTAATATTAAAGGGATTTCTCAACCCCAGGATGAATATTTTTTTTCTTTTAGATGTTAATTATATTGTTTTAAAGTGTTAATTCTATGCATCGATGCCAGTCAAGTTATTTCGTTTTTTTAAACCCTTATATATGTATATACTTATATATATACTTATATATATATATATATGTGTGTGTGTGTGTGTGTGTGTGTGTGTGTGTGTGTGTGTGTGTATTGGCTCCAAAGCAGAAGAGTGGTAAGGGCTAGGCAATGGGGTTCAAGTGACTTGCCCAGGTTCACACAGCTGGGAAGTGGCTGAAGCCAGATTTGAACCTAGGAACTCCCATCTCTAGGCTTGGCTATCAATCCACTGAGCTACCCAGCCGCCCCCCCCTTATGATTCTTTAAAATATCTAATGATAAATTGTTCTCAGGATAAATTTAAGTGTTCATTGAGTAACTTTGTATGGAAATTGAAGTTATGGATCATGAACAAAAGGAAATAATCTCAAACTACAACTCTGCCATAACTCAGTAAAAGTCGGCTTTAGATATTCCATTTTGAAAGAGCCATAATATAAGTGATGAATGAGACACAGTGACTCCAAAAGAAAATGTTGACAGCAGTAATAGAAACTACAGATTTTTGTTGGCTGCAGTTATGGGAATAGAAATGACATGAGTAACTAACATTTCTCCAAGGCTAAAAGTCCTTTTTTTCTTTCATAGACTGCTAATAAAGTGCCCCTTAAGTGTAACTCTCTTCTAGACTCTGAGAGCTGGTGCTTTCTAGAGTCTATAGACAGCTTTTCTCTCTGGTGTAATGTCTCATACTTCTTAAAATTACTTCCTTCATAGTGTGACTATGTTTCCTTCCTTCCTCCCCTCCCTCCCCTCCCTCCCCTTCCTCCCTTTCCTCCCTTCCTTCCCTTCCATCTCAGTATAAGTTCTAAGTCAGAAGTGTGGTAAGAGCTAGGCAGCTGGGGTTAAGTGACTCGCCCAGGCCATACAACTAGAAAGTATCTACCTAGCTGCCCTGTCTTTTTTTCTGTACTCATATTTGTCCTTAATTTGTCCCCTAGATACATTGTTGTCTAGGTCTCTCTGACATCATTTCCACTAAAGTGGAAGGGGAAAGGAGAGAGAGGGAGAGAGGGAGAGAGAGAAAAGGAGGGAAGGAAGGAAGGAAGGATGGAAAGGAGAGGGGAAAAGAGGGATAGAGGGAAAGAGGAAGAAGAGGAGAGAATGCTTTCCAAGAGCAATTTTCTCTCATGGGCTTGACTGCAGCAGAAAATCTGATGTTTTTGAGCTCAAAATTGGACTTGCTAACTCTTTTTGTCTGTAGCCCAAGATGTTTCTCCTATGTGGCATCGTATGCTTTCATCCAATGGCCCAAAGTGTTATGAGTCTTTCAGTTTGATTTAGTTTGTCCACACTTTGTGATGAGATTATAGGAAAAGTCCTTAATACCTAATTGACTCTGCTTATTGATTGGTATCAAATAAGTTTCTGTGCCTTCTGTGATTTCATTCATAGGAGTGTCTGTGGAAGCATTCACCTTTGCACATAGACACAATAAAAACAAAATAAATCCCAGGTAGTTGGAGGAGGAAGGACACTCACTAGTAATGAGGGAACCTGGCAGGTCCTCATAGAGAGGTGGTGATTTGTTTTGAATGAAGACAAAAAGCAAGGAGAAAGTAGACTTTGGGCATGGGAGATAGTCAGTGAAAAGGCCTAGAGTGGTGACTTAGTGTATTGAGAGCCAGGCCTAGCTAGAGATTGGAGGTCCTGGGTTGAAATCCAGTCTCAGACACTTCCTAAAAGTGTGGTCCTGGGCAAGTGACTTTACCCCCATTACCTATCCCTTACCACTTTTCTGCTTTGGAACCAATACATGGCATTGATTCTAAGGCAGGAGGTAAGGGTTTAAACCAAACAAAGAAAGAAATAAATAAATAAAACTGAAAGGAATGGACCACCCAAAACTGATGGGTCTGGTGGGTTTTTATAGGGTTCTTGTCTTGGTCCAGTAGGATTAGGCACTGTGGGAAGGGAGCAAGGAACCTTGATTGGAGTGATGGGAAATGGTCTTGATTCAAGTTAGTTGGGATGAGGGAAGACTCTTGGAGAGCTGTCAACTAATTGCTATTTAAACTCCAACTTATGGGTTTGGGGCCATAGCTACTGGGCTTACTTTTTACTTTTGAAACCCTCACCTTCCATCTTAGAATCAATAGTGTATATTGATTCTAAAGCAGAAGAGCTGTAAGGGCTAGGCAATGGGGGTGAAGTACTTACCCAGAGTTACAAAATGAAGAAAAGTCTCGGGTCAGATTTGAACCTAGGACCTCTGGTCTTGAGGCCTGGCTCTCTGTCCACTGAGCCACTCAGCTGCCCTCAAACTTCCTTTTACTGAACTACTCAAGGGTTTTAAACTTTCCCAGGGTTGGTTGGTTTGGTTTTTTGGTAGCTATGAGCCTGACTACATGGGTTCAAGGCTAAATGGCCACCGGTGCCCAGGCTATTTAGCTTGCTGTAGGGTTCATTGATTAGTACACTAAAAAAGGCTGCTGATCTGAACCATGTACTTCAGGAGAAGCCTGACATTCAGAAAGCTTCCTTTGACAAAGGGAACTCCATCAACACGTGCCTTCTTCTTCTGTGACAAGCAGAATGGAGAAGCTGGGGAAATGGGTAATCTCTGCAAGTCCCAGCTGATTGAACCCTTTCTGCTGAGCCTCTCTTCCTTCCCTCCGTGGCCACAAAAAGCTCAGCTGAAAACAAGCCATAAACCTTAATGATGAAGCTGTTCACTGGGTTGATTTCCAAAGGTGCTTCCTGAGGATAGAAGGAAGGACTTCCCCAAAAGGTCCCCAGGGAGGTACCTGAACTAAATAAAGAGTCCATGCTGTGTCCACACCTGCTCTTACCCAGCTCTCTTTGTGGTCCCAGGATGGCTCCGATCTGAATAGAGCTCAACAGGTGGAACTGCAGAAGGAGGATACCAGCAGAGACCAGCTTGACAATAGGAAAGAACTTCCTTGGGGAGCTAAATTGGAACTACCACCTATGGTCATAGAGCCAGACAGGTAGTGGAGAGATTTCTATCATTTCCATTGCCTGAGAGGGATGTCCAACAATAATTCCTTTCTTGGCTTCTATTTTTAATATTAAAGGGATTTCTCAACCCCAGGATGAATATTTTTTTTCTTTTAGATGTTAATTATATTGTTTTAAAATGTTAATTCTATGCATCGATGCCAGTCAAGTTATTTCGTTTTTTTAAACCCTTATATATGTATATACTTATATATATACTTTTATATATATATATATATGTGTGTGTGTGTGTGTGTGTGTGTGTGTCTGTGTGTGTGTGTGTGTGTGTGTGTGTGTGTGTGTGTATTGGCTCCAAAGCAGAAGAGTGGTAAGGGCTAGGCAATGGGGGTCAAGTGACTTGCCCAGGTTCACACAGCTGGGAAGTGGCTGAAGCCAGATTTGAACCTAGGAACTCCCATCTCTAGGCTTGGCTATCAATCCACTGAGCTACCCAGCCGCCCCCCCCTTATGATTCTTTAAAATATCTAATGATAAATCGTTCTCAGGATAAATTTAAGTGTTCATTGAGTAACTTTGTATGAAAATTGAAGTTATGGATCACGAACAATAAATAATCTCAAACTACAACTCTGCCATAACTCAGTAAAAGTCAGCTTTAGATATTCCATTTTGAAAGAGCCATAATATAAGTGATGAATGAGACACAGTGACTCCAAAAGAAAATGTTGACAGCAGTAATAGAAACTACAGATTTTTGTTGGCTGCAGTTATGGGAATAGAAATGACATGAGTAACTAACATTTCTCCAAGGCTAAAAGTCCTTTTTTTCTTTCATAGACTGCTAATAAAGTGCCCCTTAAGTGTAACTCTCTTCTAGACTCTGAGAGCTGGTGCTTTCTAGAGTCTATAGACAGCTTTTCTCTCTGGTGTAATGTCTCATACTTCTTAAAATTACTTCCTTCATAGTGTGACTATGTTTCCTTCCTTCCTCCCCTCCCTCCCCTCCCTCCCCTTCCTCCCTTTCCTCCCTTCCTTCCCTTCCATCTCAGTATAAGTTCTAAGTCAGAAGTGTGGTAAGAGCTAGGCAGCTGGGGTTAAGTGACTGGCCCAGGCCATACAACTAGAAAGTATCTACCTAGCTGCCCTGTCCTTTTTTCTGTACTCATATTTGTCCTTAGTTTGTCCTCTAGATACATTGTTGTCTAGGTCTCTCTGACATCATTTCCACTAAAGTGGAAGGGGAAAGGAGAGAGAGGGAGAGAGGGAGAGAGAGAAAAGGAGGGAAGGAAGGAAGGAAGGATGGAAAGGAGAGGGGAAAAGAGGGATAGAGGGAAAGAGGAAGAAGAGGAGAGAATGCTTTCCAAGAGCAATTTTCTCTCATGGGCTTGACTGCAGCAGAAAATCTGATGTTTTTGAGCTCAAAATTGGACTTGCTAACTCTTTTTGTCTGTAGCCCAAGATGTTTCTCCTATGTGGCATCGTATGCTTTCATCCAATGGCCCAAAGTGTTATGAGTCTTTCAGTTTGATTTAGTTTGTCCACACATTGTGATGAGATTATAGGAAAAGTCCTTAATACCTAATTGACTCTGCTTATTGATTGGTATCAAATAAGTTTCTGTGCCTTCTGTGATTTCATTCATAGGAGTGTCTGTGGAAGCATTCACCTTTGCACATAGACACAATAAAAACAAAATAAATCCCAGGTAGTTGGAGGAGGAAGGACACTCACTAGTAATGAGGGAATCTGGCAGGTCCTCATAGAGAGGTGGTGATTTGTTTTGAATGAAGACAAAAAGCAAGGAGAAAGTAGACTTTGGGCATGGGAGATAGTCAGTGAAAAGGCCTAGAGTGGTGACTTAGTGTATTGAGAGCCAGGCCTAGCTAGAGATTGGAGGTCCTGGGTTGAAATCCAGTCTCAGACACTTCCTAAAAGTGTGGTCCTGGGCAAGTGACTTTACCCCCATTACCTATCCCTTACCACTTTTCTGCTTTGGAACCAATACATGGCATTGATTCTAAGGCAGGAGGTAAGGGTTTAAACCAAACAAAGAAAGAAATAAATAAATAAAACTGAAAGGAATGGACCACCCAAAACTGATGGGTCTGGTGGGTTTTTATAGGGTTCTTGTCTTGGTCCAGTAGGATTAGGCACTGTGGGAAGGGAGCAAGGAACCTTGATTGGAGTGATGGGAAATGGTCTTGATTCAAGTTAGTTGGGATGAGGGAAGACTCTTGGAGAGCTGTCAACTAATTGCTATTTAAACTCCAACTTATGGGTTTGGGGCCATAGCTACTGGGCTTACTTTTTACTTTTGAAACCCTCACCTTCCATCTTAGAATCAATAGTGTATATTGATTCTAAAGCAGAAGAGCTGTAAGGGCTAGGCAATGGGGGTGAAGTACTTACCCAGAGTTACAAAATGAAGAAAAGTCTCGGGTCAGATTTGAACCTAGGACCTCTGGTCTTGAGGCCTGGCTCTCTGTCCACTGAGCCACTCAGCTGCCCTCAAACTTCCTTTTACTGAACTACTCAAGGGTTTTAAACTTTCCCAGGGTTGGTTGGTTTGGTTTTTTGGTAGCTATGAGCCTGACTACATGGGTTCAAGGCTAAATGGCCACCGGTGCCCAGGCTATTTAGCTTGCTGTAGGGTTCATTGATTAGTACACTAAAAAAGGCTGCTGATCTGAACCATGTACTTCAGGAGAAGCCTGACATTCAGAAAGCTTCCTTTGACAAAGGGAACTCCATCAACACGTGCCTTCTTCTTCTGTGACAAGCAGAATGGAGAAGCTGGGGAAATGGGTAATCTCTGCAAGTCCCAGCTGATTGAACCCTTTCTGCTGAGCCTCTCTTCCTTCCCTCCGTGGCCACAAAAAGCTCAGCTGAAAACAAGCCATAAACCTTAATGATGAAGCTGTTCAGTGGGTTGATTTCCAAAGGTGCTTCCTGAGGATAGAAGGAAGGACTTCCCCAAAAGGTCCCCAGGGAGGTACCTGAACTAAATAAAGAGTCCATGCTGTGTCCACACCTGCTCTTACCCAGCTCTCTTTGTGGTCCCAGGATGGCTCCGATCTGAATAGAGCTCAACAGGTGGAACTGCAGAAGGAGGATACCAGCAGAGACCAGCTTGACAATAGGAAAGAACTTCCTTGGGGAGCTAAATTGGAACTACCACCTATGGTCATAGAGCCAGACAGGTAGTGGAGAGATTTCTATCATTTCCATTGCCTGAGAGGGATGTCCAACAATAATTCCTTTCTTGGCTTCTATTTTTAATATTAAAGGGATTTCTCAACCCCAGGATGAATATTTTTTTTCTTTTAGATGTTAATTATATTGTTTTAAAATGTTAATTCTATGCATCGATGCCAGTCAAGTTATTTCGTTTTTTTAAACCCTTATATATGTATATACTTATATATATACTTTTATATATATATATATATGTGTGTGTGTGTGTGTGTGTGTGTCTGTGTGTGTGTGTGTGTGTGTGTGTGTGTGTGTGTATTGGCTCCAAAGCAGAAGAGTGGTAAGGGCTAGGCAATGGGGGTCAAGTGACTTGCCCAGGTTCACACAGCTGGGAAGTGGCTGAAGCCAGATTTGAACCTAGGAACTCCCATCTCTAGGCTTGGCTATCAATCCACTGAGCTACCCAGCCGCCCCCCCCTTATGATTCTTTAAAATATCTAATGATAAATCGTTCTCAGGATAAATTTAAGTGTTCATTGAGTAACTTTGTATGAAAATTGAAGTTATGGATCACGAACAATAAATAATCTCAAACTACAACTCTGCCATAACTCAGTAAAAGTCAGCTTTAGATATTCCATTTTGAAAGAGCCATAATATAAGTGATGAATGAGACACAGTGACTCCAAAAGAAAATGTTGACAGCAGTAATAGAAACTACAGATTTTTGTTGGCTGCAGTTATGGGAATAGAAATGACATGAGTAACTAACATTTCTCCAAGGCTAAAAGTCCTTTTTTTCTTTCATAGACTGCTAATAAAGTGCCCCTTAAGTGTAACTCTCTTCTAGACTCTGAGAGCTGGTGCTTTCTAGAGTCTATAGACAGCTTTTCTCTCTGGTGTAATGTCTCATACTTCTTAAAATTACTTCCTTCATAGTGTGACTATGTTTCCTTCCTTCCTCCCCTCCCTCCCCTCCCTCCCCTTCCTCCCTTTCCTCCCTTCCTTCCCTTCCATCTCAGTATAAGTTCTAAGTCAGAAGTGTGGTAAGAGCTAGGCAGCTGGGGTTAAGTGACTGGCCCAGGCCATACAACTAGAAAGTATCTACCTAGCTGCCCTGTCCTTTTTTCTGTACTCATATTTGTCCTTAGTTTGTCCTCTAGATACATTGTTGTCTAGGTCTCTCTGACATCATTTCCACTAAAGTGGAAGGGGAAAGGAGAGAGAGGGAGAGAGGGAGAGAGAGAAAAGGAGGGAAGGAAGGAAGGAAGGATGGAAAGGAGAGGGGAAAAGAGGGATAGAGGGAAAGAGGAAGAAGAGGAGAGAATGCTTTCCAAGAGCAATTTTCTCTCATGGGCTTGACTGCAGCAGAAAATCTGATGTTTTTGAGCTCAAAATTGGACTTGCTAACTCTTTTTGTCTGTAGCCCAAGATGTTTCTCCTATGTGGCATCGTATGCTTTCATCCAATGGCCCAAAGTGTTATGAGTCTTTCAGTTTGATTTAGTTTGTCCACACATTGTGATGAGATTATAGGAAAAGTCCTTAATACCTAATTGACTCTGCTTATTGATTGGTATCAAATAAGTTTCTGTGCCTTCTGTGATTTCATTCATAGGAGTGTCTGTGGAAGCATTCACCTTTGCACATAGACACAATAAAAACAAAATAAATCCCAGGTAGTTGGAGGAGGAAGGACACTCACTAGTAATGAGGGAATCTGGCAGGTCCTCATAGAGAGGTGGTGATTTGTTTTGAATGAAGACAAAAAGCAAGGAGAAAGTAGACTTTGGGCATGGGAGATAGTCAGTGAAAAGGCCTAGAGTGGTGACTTAGTGTATTGAGAGCCAGGCCTAGCTAGAGATTGGAGGTCCTGGGTTGAAATCCAGTCTCAGACACTTCCTAAAAGTGTGGTCCTGGGCAAGTGACTTTACCCCCATTACCTATCCCTTACCACTTTTCTGCTTTGGAACCAATACATGGCATTGATTCTAAGGCAGGAGGTAAGGGTTTAAACCAAACAAAGAAAGAAATAAATAAATAAAACTGAAAGGAATGGACCACCCAAAACTGATGGGTCTGGTGGGTTTTTATAGGGTTCTTGTCTTGGTCCAGTAGGATTAGGCACTGTGGGAAGGGAGCAAGGAACCTTGATTGGAGTGATGGGAAATGGTCTTGATTCAAGTTAGTTGGGATGAGGGAAGACTCTTGGAGAGCTGTCAACTAATTGCTATTTAAACTCCAACTTATGGGTTTGGGGCCATAGCTACTGGGCTTACTTTTTACTTTTGAAACCCTCACCTTCCATCTTAGAATCAATAGTGTATATTGATTCTAAAGCAGAAGAGCTGTAAGGGCTAGGCAATGGGGGTGAAGTACTTACCCAGAGTTACAAAATGAAGAAAAGTCTCGGGTCAGATTTGAACCTAGGACCTCTGGTCTTGAGGCCCGGCTCTCTGTCCACTGAGCCACTCAGCTGCCCTCAAACTTCCTTTTACTGAACTACTCAAGGGTTTTAAACTTTCCCAGGGTTGGTTGGTTTGGTTTTTTGGTAGCTATGAGCCTGACTACATGGGTTCAAGGCTAAATGGCCACCGGTGCCCAGGCTATTTAGCTTACTGTAGGGTTCATTGATTAGTACACTAAAAAAGGCTGCTGATCTGAACCATGTACTTCAGGAGAAGCCTGACATTCAGAAAGCTTCCTTTGACAAAGGGAACTCCATCAACACGTGCCTTCTTCTTCTGTGACAAGCAGAATGGAGAAGCTGGGGAAATGGGTAATCTCTGCAAGTCCCAGCTGATTGAACCCTTTCTGCTGAGCCTCTCTTCCTTCCCTCCGTGGCCACAAAAAGCTCAGCTGAAAACAAGCCATAAACCTTAATGATGAAGCTGTTCAGTGGGTTGATTTCCAAAGGTGCTTCCTGAGGATAGAAGGAAGGACTTCCCCAAAAGGTCCCCAGGGAGGTACCTGAACTAAATAAAGAGTCCATGCTGTGTCCACACCTGCTCTTACCCAGCTCTCTTTGTGGTCCCAGGATGGCTCCGATCTGAATAGAGCTCAACAGGTGGAACTGCAGAAGGAGGATACCAGCAGAGACCAGCTTGACAATAGGAAAGAACTTCCTTGGGGAGCTAAATTGGAACTACCACCTATGGTCATAGAGCCAGACAGGTAGTGGAGAGATTTCTATCATTTCCATTGCCTGAGAGGGATGTCCAACAATAATTCCTTTCTTGGCTTCTATTTTTAATATTAAAGGGATTTCTCAACCCCAGGATGAATATTTTTTTTCTTTTAGATGTTAATTATATTGTTTTAAAATGTTAATTCTATGCATCGATGCCAGTCAAGTTATTTCGTTTTTTTAAACCCTTATATATGTATATACTTATATATATACTTTTATATATATATATATATGTGTGTGTGTGTGTGTGTGTGTCTGTGTGTGTGTGTGTGTGTGTGTGTGTGTGTGTGTGTGTGTGTGTATTGGCTCCAAAGCAGAAGAGTGGTAAGGGCTAGGCAATGGGGGTCAAGTGACTTGCCCAGGTTCACACAGCTGGGAAGTGGCTGAAGCCAGATTTGAACCTAGGAACTCCCATCTCTAGGCTTGGCTATCAATCCACTGAGATACCCAGCCGCCCCCCCCTTATGATTCTTTAAAATATCTAATGATAAATCGTTCTCAGGATAAATTTAAGTGTTCATTGAGTAACTTTGTATGAAAATTGAAGTTATGGATCACGAACAATAAATAATCTCAAACTACAACTCTGCCATAACTCAGTAAAAGTCAGCTTTAGATATTCCATTTTGAAAGAGCCATAATGTAAGTGATGAATGAGACACAGTGACTCCAAAAGAAAATGTTGACAGCAGTAATAGAAACTACAGATTTTTGTTGGCTGCAGTTATGGGAATAGAAATGACATGAGTAACTAACATTTCTCCAAGGCTAAAAGTCCTTATTTTCTTTCATAGACTGCTAATAAAGTGCCCCTTAAGTGTAACTCTCTTCTAGACTCTGAGAGCTGGTGCTTTCTAGAGTCTATAGACAGCTTTTCTCTCTGGTGTAATGTCTCATACTTCTTAAAATTACTTCCTTCATAGTGTGACTATGTTTCCTTCCTTCCTCCCCTCCCTCCCCTCCCTCCCCTTCCTCCCTTTCCTCCCTTCCTTCCCTTCCATCTCAGTATAAGTTCTAAGTCAGAAGTGTGGTAAGAGCTAGGCAGCTGGGGTTAAGTGACTGGCCCAGGCCATACAACTAGAAAGTATCTACCTAGCTGCCCTGTCCTTTTTTCTGTACTCATATTTGTCCTTAGTTTGTCCTCTAGATACATTGTTGTCTAGGTCTCTCTGACATCATTTCCACTAAAGTGGAAGGGGAAAGGAGAGAGAGGGAGAGAGGGAGAGAGAGAAAAGGAGGGAAGGAAGGAAGGAAGGATGGAAAAGAGAGGGGAAAAGAGGGATAGAGGGAAAGAGGAAGAAGAGGAGAGAATGCTTTCCAAGAGCAATTTTCTCTCATGGGCTTGACTGCAGCAGAAAATCTGATGTTTTTGAGCTCAAAATTGGACTTGCTAACTCTTTTTGTCTGTAGCCCAAGATGTTTCTCCTATGTGGCATCGTATGCTTTCATCCAATGGCCCAAAGTGTTATGAGTCTTTCAGTTTGATTTAGTTTGTCCACACATTGTGATGAGATTATAGGAAAAGTCCTTAATACCTAATTGACTCTGCTTATTGATTGGTATCAAATAAGTTTCTGTGCCTTCTGTGATTTCATTCATAGGAGTGTCTGTGGAAGCATTCACCTTTGCACATAGACACAATAAAAACAAAATAAATCCCAGGTAGTTGGAGGAGGAAGGACACTCACTAGTAATGAGGGAATCTGGCAGGTCCTCATAGAGAGGTGGTGATTTGTTTTGAATGAAGACAAAAAGCAAGGAGAAAGTAGACTTTGGGCATGGGAGATAGTCAGTGAAAAGGCCTAGAGTGGTGACTTAGTGTATTGAGAGCCAGGCCTAGCTAGAGATTGGAGGTCCTGGGTTGAAATCCAGTCTCAGACACTTCCTAAAAGTGTGGTCCTGGGCAAGTGACTTTACCCCCATTACCTATCCCTTACCACTTTTCTGCTTTGGAACCAATACATGGCATTGATTCTAAGGCAGGAGGTAAGGGTTTAAACCAAACAAAGAAAGAAATAAATAAATAAAACTGAAAGGAATGGACCACCCAAAACTGATGGGTCTGGTGGGTTTTTATAGGGTTCTTGTCTTGGTCCAGTAGGATTAGGCACTGTGGGAAGGGAGCAAGGAACCTTGATTGGAGTGATGGGAAATGGTCTTGATTCAAGTTAGTTGGGATGAGGGAAGACTCTTGGAGAGCTGTCAACTAATTGCTATTTAAACTCCAACTTATGGGTTTGGGGCCATAGCTACTGGGCTTACTTTTTACTTTTGAAACCCTCACCTTCCATCTTAGAATCAATAGTGTATATTGATTCTAAAGCAGAAGAGCTGTAAGGGCTAGGCAATGGGGGTGAAGTACTTACCCAGAGTTACAAAATGAAGAAAAGTCTCGGGTCAGATTTGAACCTAGGACCTCTGGTCTTGAGGCCCGGCTCTCTGTCCACTGAGCCACTCAGCTGCCCTCAAACTTCCTTTTCCTGAACTACTCAAGGGTTTTAAACTTTCCCAGGGTTGGTTGGTTTGGTTTTTTGGTAGCTATGAGCCTGACTACATGGGTTCAAGGCTAAATGGCCACCGGTGCCCAGGCTATTTAGCTTGCTGTAGGGTTCATTGATTAGTACACTAAAAAAGGCTGCTGATCTGAACCATGTACTTCAGGAGAAGCCTGACATTCAGAAAGCTTCCTTTGACAAAGGGAACTCCATCAACACGTGCCTTCTTCTTCTGTGACAAGCAGAATGGAGAAGCTGGGGAAATGGGTAATCTCTGCAAGTCCCAGCTGATTGAACCCTTTCTGCTGAGCCTCTCTTCCTTCCCTCCGTGGCCACAAAAAGCTCAGCTGAAAACAAGCCATAAACCTTAATGATGAAGCTGTTCAGTGGGTTGATTTCCAAAGGTGCTTCCTGAGGATAGAAGGAAGGACTTCCCCAAAAGGTCCCCAGGGAGGTACCTGAACTAAATAAAGAGTCCATGCTGTATCCACACCTGCTCTTACCCAGCTCTCTTTGTGGTCCCAGGATGGCTCCGATCTGAATAGAGCTCAACAGGTGGAACTGCAGAAGGAGGATACCAGCAGAGACCAGCTTGACAATAGGAAAGAACTTCCTTGGGGAGCTAAATTGGAACTACCACCTATGGTCATAGAGCCAGACAGGTAGTGGAGAGATTTCTATCATTTCCATTGCCTGAGAGGGATGTCCAACAATAATTCCTTTCTTGGCTTCTATTTTTAATATTAAAGGGATTTCTCAACCCCAGGATGAATATTTTTTTTCTTTTAGATGTGAATTATATTGTTTTAAAATGTTAATTTTATGCATCGATGCCAGTCAAGTTATTTCGTTTTTTTAAACCCTTATATATGTATATACTTATATATATACTTTTATATATATATATATGTGTGTGTGTGTGTGTGTCTGTGTGTGTGTGTGTGTGTGTGTGTGTGTGTATTGGCTCCAAAGCAGAAGAGTGGTAAGGGCTAGGCAATGGGGGTCAAGTGACTTGCCCAGGTTCACACAGCTGGGAAGTGGCTGAAGCCAGATTTGAACCTAGGAACTCCCATCTCTAGGCTTGGCTATCAATCCACTGAGCTACCCAGCCGCCCCCCCCCCTTATGATTCTTTAAAATATCTAATGATAAATTGTTCTCAGGATAAATTTAAGTGTTCATTGAGTAACTTTGTATGAAAATTGAAGTTATGGATCACGAACAATAAATAATCTCAAACTACAACTCTGCCATAACTCAGTAAAAGTCAGCTTTAGATATTCCATTTTGAAAGAGCCATAATATAAGTGATGAATGAGACACAGTGACTCCAAAAGGAAATGTTGACAGCAGTAATAGAAACTACAGATTTTTGTTGGCTGCAGTTATGGGAATAGAAATGACATGAGTAACTAACATTTCTCCAAGGCTAAAAGTCCTTATTTTTTTCATAGACTGCTAATAAAGTGCCCCTTAAGTGTAACTCTCTTCTAGACTCTGAGAGCTGGTGCTTTCTAGAGTCTATAGACAGCTTTTCTCTCTGGTGTAATGTCTCATACTTCTTAAAATTACTTCCTTCATAGGGTGACTATGTTTCCTTCCTTCCTCCCCTCCCTCCCCTCCCTCCCCTTCCTCCCTTTCCTCCCTTCCTTCCCTTCCATCTCAGTATAAGTTCTAAGTCAGAAGTGTGGTAAGAGCTAGGCAGCTGGGGTTAAGTGACTGGCCCAGGCCATACAACTAGAAAGTATCTACCTAGCTGCCCTGTCCTTTTTTCTGTACTCATATTTGTCCTTAGTTTGTCCTCTAGATACATTGTTGTCTAGGTCTCTCTGACATCATTTCCACTAAAGTGGAAGGGGAAAGGAGAGAGATGGAGAGAGGGAGAGAGAGAAAAGGAGGGAAGGAAGGAAGGAAGGATGGAAAGGAGAGGGGAAAAGAGGGATAGAGGGAAAGAGGAAGAAGAGGAGAGAATGCTTATACATACATATATATATACATATACATATATATAATATACAGTATATATATAAGGGTTTAAAAAAAAGAAATAACTTGACTGGCATCGATGAATAGAATTAACATTTTAAAACAATATAATTAACATCTAAAAGAAAAAAATATTCATCCTGGGGTTGAGAAATCCCTTTAATATTAAAAATTGAAGCCAAGAAAGGAATTATTATTGGACATCCCTCTCAGGCAATGGAAATGATAGAAATCTCTCCACTACCTGTCTGGCTCTATGACCAGAGGTGGCAGTTCCAATTTTGCTCCCCAAGGAAGTTCTTTCCTATTGTCAAGCTGCTCTCTGCTGGTATCCTCCTTATGCAGTTCCACCTGTTGAGCTCTATTCAGATCGGAGCCATCCTGGGACCACAAAGAGAGCTGGGTAAGAGCAGGTGTGGATACAGCATGGACTCTTTCTTTAGTTCAGGTACCTCCCTGGGGACCTTTTGGGGAAGTCCTTCCTTCTATCCTCAGGCAGCAGCTTTGGAAATCAACCCACTGAAGAGCTTCCTCATGAAGGGTTATGGGTTGTTTTCAGCTGAGCTTTTTATGGCCACGGAGGGAAGGAAGAGAGGCTCAGCAAAAAGGGTTCAATCAGCTGGGCCTTGCACCGATTAGCCATTTGGCCAGCTTCTCCATTGTGCTTGTCCCAGAAGAAGAAGGCACTTGTTGATGGAGTGCCCTTTGTCAAAGGAAGCTTTGTGAAGCTCAGGCTTCTCCTGAAGTCCATGGTTCAGATCAGCAGGCGGCTTTTTGAGTGTCGTAATGAATGATGCCTCCAGCAAGCCAAATAGCCTGGGGACCTGTGGCCATTTAGCCTTGAAGCCATGTAGTCAGGCTCCTAGCTACCAAAAACCGAAACCAACCAACCCTGGGAAAGTTGCAAACCCTTGAGTAGTTCAGTAAAAGGAAGTTGCAGCGCAGCTGAGTGGCTCAGTGGACAGAGAGCTGGGCCTCAAGACCAGAGGTCGTAGGTTCGAATCTGACCCCAGACTTTTCTTCATTTTCTAACTCTGGGCAAGTACTACAAGCCAACAAAAATCTGTACTTTCTATTACTGCTGTCAACATTTGCTTTTGGAGTCACTGTGTCTCATTCATCACTTCCATGATGGCTCTTTGAAAATGGAATATCTAAAGGCGACTATTACTGAGTCACAGCAGAGTTGTAGTTTGAGATTATTTCCTCTTGTTCGTGATCCATAACTTCAATTTCCATACAAAGTTCCTCAATGAACACTTAAATTGATCGTGAGAAGCATTGATCATGAGATATTGTAAAGAATCCTAAGGGGGTGGGTGGGCGGCTGGGTAGCTCAGTGGATTGAGAGCCAAGCCTAGAGGTGGGAGGTCCTAGGTTCGAATCTGGCTTCAGCCACTTCCCAGCTGTGTGAACCTGGGCAAGTCACTTGACCCCCATTGCCTAGCCCTTACCACTCTTCTGCCTTGGAGCCAATACACAGTACATATATATATATATATATATATATATATACATATATATATATACATATATATATACATATACATATATATAATATACAGTATATATATAAGGGTTTAAAAAAAAGAAATAACTTGACTGGCATCGATGAATAGAATTAACATTTTAAAACAATATAATTAACATCTAAAAGAAAAAAATATTCATCCTGGGGTTGAGAAATCCCTTTAATATTAAAAATAGAAGCCAAGAAAGGAATTATTATTGGACATCCCTCTCAGGCAATGGAAATGATAGAAATCTCTCCACTACCTGTCTGGCTCTATGACCATAGGTGGCAGTTCCAATTTTGCTCCCCAAGGAAGTTCTTTCGTATTGTCAAGCTGGTCTCTGCTGGTATCCACCTTATGCAGTTCCACCTGTTGAGCTCTATTCAGATCGGAGCCATCCTGGGACCACAAAGAGAGCTGGGTAAGAGCAGGTGTGGATACAGCATGGACTCTTTCTTTAGTTCAGGTACCTCCCTGGGGACCTTTTGGGGAAGTCCTTCCTTCTATCCTCAGGCAGCACCTTTGGAAATCAACCCACTGAAGAGCTTCCTCATGAAGGGTTATGGCTTGTTTTCAGCTGAGCTTTTTGTGGCCACGGAGGGAAGGAAGAGAGGCTCAGCAGAAAGGGTTGAATCAGCTGGGACTTGCACCGTTTAGCCATTTCCCCAGCTTCTCCATTGTGCTTGTCCCAGAAGCAGAAGGCACTTGTTGATGGAGTGCCCTTTGTCAAAGGAAGCTTTGTGAAGCTCAGGCTTCTCCTGAAGTCCATGGTTCAGATCAGCAGGCTTTTTGAGTGTGCTAATGAATGAAGCCTCCAGCAAGCCAAATAGCCTGGGCACCTGTGGCCATTTAGCCTTGAAGCCATGTAGTCAGGCTCCTAGCTACCAAACAACGAAACCAACCAACCCTGGGAAAGTTGAAAACCCTTGAGTAGTTCAGGAAAAGGAAGTTGGAGCGCAGCTGAGTGGCTCAGTGGACAGAGAGCTGGGCCTCAAGACCAGAGGTCGTAGGTTCAAATCTGACCCCAGACTTTTCTTCATTTTCTAACTCTGGGCAAGTACTACAAGCCAACAAAAATCTGTACTTTCTATTACTGCTGTCAACATTTGCTTTTGGAGTCACTGTGTCTCATTCATCACTTCCATGATGGCTCTTTGAAAATGGAATATCTAAAGGCGACTATTACTGAGTCACAGCAGAGTTGTAGTTTGAGATTATTTCCTCTTGTTCGTGATCCATAACTTCAATTTCCATACAAAGTTCCTCAATGAACACTTAAATTGATCGTGAGAAGCATTGATCATGAGATATTGTAAAGAATCCTAAGGGGGTGGGTGGGCGGCTGGGTATCTCAGTGGATTGAGAGCCAAGCCTAGAGGTGGGAGCTCCTAGGTTCGAATCCGGCTTCAGCCACTTCCCAGCTGTGTGAACCTGGGCAAGTCACTTGACCCCCATTGCCTAGCCCTTACCACTCTTCTGCCTTGGAGCCAATACACAGTATATATATATATATATATATATATATATATATATATATATATATATATATATATATATATATATATACATATATACATATATATACATATACATATATATATACATATACATATACATATATATAATATACAGTATATATATAAGGGTTTAAAAAAAAGAAATAACTTGACTGGCATCGATGAATAGAATTAACATTTTAAAACAATATAATTAACATCTAAAAGAAAAAAAATATTCATCCTGGGGTTGAGAAATCCCTTTAATATTAAAAATAGAAGCCAAGAAAGGAATTATTATTGGACATCCCTCTCAGGCAATGGAAATGATAGAAATCTCTCCACTACCTGTCTGGCTCTATGACCATAGGTGGCAGTTCCAATTTTGCTCCCCAAGGAAGTTCTTTCCTATTGTCAAGCTGGTCTCTGCTGGTATCCTCCTTATGCAGTTCCACCTGTTGAGCTCTATTCAGATCGGAGCCATCCTGGGACCACAAAGAGAGCTGGGTAAGAGCAGGTGTGGATACAGCATGGACTCTTTCCTTAGTTCAGGTACCTCCCTGGGGACCTTTTGGGGAAGTCCTTCCTTCTATCCTCAGGCAGCACCTTTGGAAATCAACCCACTGAAGAGCTTCCTCATGAAGGGTTATGGCTTGTTTTCAGCTGAGCTTTTTGTGGCCACGGAGGGAAGGAAGAGAGGCTCAGCAGAAAGGGTTGAATCAGCTGGGACTTGCACCGATTAGCCATTTCCCCAGCTTCTCCATTGTGCTTGTCCTTGAAGCAGAAGGCACTTGTTGATGGAGTGCCCTTTGTCAAAGGAAGCTTTGTGAAACTCAGGCTTCTCCTGAAGTCCATGGTTCAGATCAGCAGGCTTTTTGAGTGTGCTAATGAATGAAGCCTCCAGCAAGCCAAATAGCCTGGGCACCTGTGGCCATTTAGCCTTGAAGCCATGTAGTCAGGCTCCTAGCTACCAAACAACGAAACCAACCAACCCTGGGAAAGTTGAAAACCCTTGAGTAGTTCAGGAAAAGGAAGTTGGAGCGCAGCTGAGTGGCTCAGTGGACAGAGAGCTGGGCCTCAAGACCAGAGGTCGTAGGTTCAAATCTGACCCCAGACTTTTCTTCATTTTCTAACCCTGGGCAAGTACTACAAGCCAACAAAAATCTGTACTTTCTATTACTGCTGTCAACATTTGCTTTTGGAGTCACTGTGTCTCATTCATCACTTCCATGATGGCTCTTTGAAAATGGAATATCTAAAGGCGACTATTACTGAGTCACAGCAGAGTTGTAGTTTGAGATTATTTCCTCTTGTTCGTGATCCATAACTTCAATTTCCATACAAAGTTCCTCAATGAACACTTAAATTGATCGTGAGAAGCATTGATCATGAGATATTGTAAAGAATCCTAAGGGGGTGGGTGGGCGGCTGGGTAGCTCAGTGGATTGAGAGCCAAGCCTAGAGGTGGGAGGTCCTAGGTTCGAATCCGGCTTCAGCCACTTCCCAGCTGTGTGAACCTGGGCAAGTCACTTGACCCCCATTGCCTAGCCCTTACCACTCTTCTGCCTTGGAGCCAATACACAGTACATATATATATATATATATATATATACATATATATATACATATATATATACATATACATATATATAATATACAGTATATATATAAGGGTTTAAAAAAAAGAAATAACTTGACTGGCATCGATGAATAGAATTAACATTTTAAAACAATATAGTTAACATCTAAAAGAAAAAAATATTCATCCTGGGGTTGAGAAATCCCTTTAATATTAAAAATAGAAGCCAAGAAAGGAATTATTATTGGACATCCCTCTCAGGCAATGGAAATGATAGAAATCTCTCCACTACCTGTCTGGCTCTATGACCATAGGTGGCAGTTCCAATTTTGCTCCCCAAGGAAGTTCTTTCGTATTGTCAAGCTGGTCTCTGCTGGTATCCACCTTATGCAGTTCCACCTGTTGAGCTCTATTCAGATCGGAGCCATCCTGGGACCACAAAGAGAGCTGGGTAAGAGCAGGTGTGGATACAGCATGGACTCTTTCTTTAGTTCAGGTACCTCCCTGGGGACCTTTTGGGGAAGTCCTTCCTTCTATCCTCAGGCAGCACCTTTGGAAATCAACCCACTGAAGAGCTTCCTCATGAAGGGTTATGGCTTGTTTTCAGCTGAGCTTTTTGTGGCCACGGAGGGAAGGAAGAGAGGCTCAGCAGAAAGGGTTGAATCAGCTGGGACTTGCACCGTTTAGCCATTTCCCCAGCTTCTCCATTGTGCTTGTCCCAGAAGCAGAAGGCACTTGTTGATGGAGTGCCCTTTGTCAAAGGAAGCTTTGTGAAGCTCAGGCTTCTCCTGAAGTCCATGGTTCAGATCAGCAGGCTTTTTGAGTGTGCTAATGAATGAAGCCTCCAGCAAGCCAAATAGCCTGGGCACCTGTGGCCATTTAGCCTTGAAGCCATGTAGTCAGGCTCCTAGCTACCAAACAACGAAACCAACCAACCCTGGGAAAGTTGCAAACCCTTGAGTAGTTCAGGAAAAGGAAGTTGGAGCGCAGCTGAGTGGCTCAGTGGACAGAGAGCTGGGCCTCAAGACCAGAGGTCGTAGGTTCAAATCTGACCCCAGACTTTTCTTCATTTTCTAACTCTGGGCAAGTACTACAAGCCAACAAAAATCTGTACTTTCTATTACTGCTGTCAACATTTGCTTTTGGAGTCACTGTGTCTCATACATCACTTCCATGATGGCTCTTTGAAAATGGAATATCTAAAGGCGACTATTACTGAGTCACAGCAGAGTTGTAGTTTGAGATTATTTCCTCTTGTTCGTGATCCATAACTTCAATTTCCATACAAAGTTCCTCAATGAACACTTAAATTGATCGTGAGAAGCATTGATCATGAGATATTGTAAAGAATCCTAAGGGGGTGGGTGGGCGGCTGGGTATCTCAGTGGATTGAGAGCCAAGCCTAGAGGTGGGAGCTCCTAGGTTCGAATCCGGCTTCAGCCACTTCCCAGCTGTGTGAACCTGGGCAAGTCACTTGACCCCCATTGCCTAGCCCTTACCACTCTTCTGCCTTGGAGCCAATACACAGTATATATATATATATATATATATATATATATATATATATATATATATATATATATATATATATATATATATATATATATATATATATATATACATACATATATACATATATATACATATACATATATATATACATATACATATACATATATATAATATACAGTATATATATAAGGGTTTAAAAAAAAGAAATAACTTGACTGGCATCGATGAATAGAATTAACATTTTAAAACAATATAATTAACATCTAAAAGAAAAAAAATATTCATCCTGGGGTTGAGAAATCCCTTTAATATTAAAAATAGAAGCCAAGAAAGGAATTATTATTGGACATCCCTCTCAGGCAATGGAAATGATAGAAATCTCTCCACTACCTGTCTGGCTCTATGACCATAGGTGGCAGTTCCAATTTTGCTCCCCAAGGAAGTTCTTTCCTATTGTCAAGCTGGTCTCTGCTGGTATCCTCCTTATGCAGTTCCACCTGTTGAGCTCTATTCAGATCGGAGCCATCCTGGGACCACAAAGAGAGCTGGGTAAGAGCAGGTGTGGATACAGCATGGACTCTTTCCTTAGTTCAGGTACCTCCCTGGGGACCTTTTGGGGAAGTCCTTCCTTCTATCCTCAGGCAGCACCTTTGGAAATCAACCCACTGAAGAGCTTCCTCATGAAGGGTTATGGCTTGTTTTCAGCTGAGCTTTTTGTGGCCACGGAGGGAAGGAAGAGAGGCTCAGCAGAAAGGGTTGAATCAGCTGGGACTTGCACCGATTAGCCATTTCCCCAGCTTCTCCATTGTGCTTGTCCCAGAAGCAGAAGGCACTTGTTGATGGAGTGCCCTTTGTCAAAGGAAGCTTTGTGAAACTCAGGCTTCTCCTGAAGTCCATGGTTCAGATCAGCAGGCTTTTTGAGTGTGCTAATGAATGAAGCCTCCAGCAAGCCAAATAGCCTGGGCACCTGTGGCCATTTAGCCTTGAAGCCATGTAGTCAGGCTCCTAGCTACCAAACAACGAAACCAACCAACCCTGGGAAAGTTGAAAACCCTTGAGTAGTTCAGGAAAAGGAAGTTGGAGCGCAGCTGAGTGGCTCAGTGGACAGAGAGCTGGGCCTCAAGACCAGAGGTCGTAGGTTCAAATCTGACCCCAGACTTTTCTTCATTTTCTAACTCTGGGCAAGTACTACAAGCCAACAAAAATCTGTACTTTCTATTACTGCTGTCAACATTTGCTTTTGGAGTCACTGTGTCTCATTCATCACTTCCATGATGGCTCTTTGAAAATGGAATATCTAAAGGCGACTATTACTGAGTCACAGCAGAGTTGTAGTTTGAGATTATTTCCTCTTGTTCGTGATCCATAACTTCAATTTCCATACAAAGTTCCTCAATGAACACTTAAATTGATCGTGAGAAGCATTGATCATGAGATATTGTAAAGAATCCTAAGGGGGTGGGTGGGCGGCTGGGAAGCTCAGTGGATTGAGAGCCAAGCCTAGAGGTGGGAGCTCCTAGGTTCGAATCCGGCTTCAGCCACTTCCCAGCTGTGTGAACCTGGGCAAGTCACTTGACCCCCATTGCCTAGCCCTTACCATTCTTCTGCCTTGGATCCAATACACAGTATATATATATATATATATATATATATATATATATATATATATATATATATATATATATATATATATATATACATATACATATACATATACATATATATATACATATACATATACATATATATAATATACAGTATATATATAAGGGTTAAAAAAAAGAAATAACTTGACTGGCATCGATGAATAGAATTAACATTTTAAAACAATATAATTAACATCTAAAAGAAAAAAATATTCATCCTGGGGTTGAGAAATCCCTTTAATATTAAAAATAGAAGCCAAGAAAGGAATTATTATTGGACATCCCTCTCAGGCAATGGAAATGATAGAAATCTCTCCACTACCTGTCTGGCTCTATGACCATAGGTGGCAGTTCCAATTTTGCTCCCCAAGGAAGTTCTTTCCTATTGTCAAGCTGGTCTCTGCTGGTATCCTCCTTATGCAGTTCCACCTGTTGAGCTCTATTCAGATCGGAGCCATCCTGGGACCACAAAGAGAGCTGGGTAAGAGCAGGTGTGGATACAGCATGGACTCTTTCTTTAGTTCAGGTACCTCCCTGGGGACCTTTTGGGGAAGTCCTTCCTTCTATCCTCAGGCAGCACCTTTGGAAATCAACCCACTGAAGAGCTTCCTCATGAAGGGTTATGGCTTGTTTTCAGCTGAGCTTTTTGTGGCCACGGAGGGAAGGAAGAGAGGCTCAGCAGAAAGGGTTGAATCAGCTGGGACTTGCACCGATTAGCCATTTCCCCAGCTTCTCCATTGTGCTTGTCCCAGAAGCAGAAGGCACTTGTTGATGGAGTGCCCTTTGTCAAAGGAAGCTTTGTGAAGCTCAGGCTTCTCCTGAAGTCCATGGTTCAGATCAGCAGGCTTTTTGAGTGTGCTAATGAATGAAGCCTCCAGCAAGCCAAATAGCCTGGGCACCTGTGGCCATTTAGCCTTGAAGCCATGTAGTCAGGCTCCTAGCTACCAAACAACGAAACCAACCAACCCTGGGAAAGTTGAAAACCCTTGAGTAGTTCAGGAAAAGGAAGTTGGAGCGCAGCTGAGTGGCTCAGTGGACAGAGAGCTGGGCCTCAAGACCAGAGGTCGTAGGTTCAAATCTGACCCCAGACTTTTCTTCATTTTCTAACTCTGGGCAAGTACTACAAGCCAACAAAAATCTGTACTTTCTATTACTGCTGTCAACATTTGCTTTTGGAGTCACTGTGTCTCATTCATCACTTCCATGATGGCTCTTTGAAAATGGAATATCTAAAGGCGACTATTACTGAGTCACAGCAGAGTTGTAGTTTGAGATTATTTCCTCTTGTTCGTGATCCATAACTTCAATTTCCATACAAAGTTCCTCAATGAACACTTAAATTGATCGTGAGAAGCATTGATCATGAGATATTGTAAAGAATCCTAAGGGGGTGGGTGGGCGGCTGGGTATCTCAGTGGATTGAGAGCCAAGCCTAGAGGTGGGAGGTCCTAGGTTCGAATCCAGCTTCAGCCACTTCCCAGCTGTGTGAACCTGGGCAAGTCACTTGACCCCCATTGCCTAGCCCTTACCACTCTTCTGCCTTGGAGCCAATACACAGTACATATATATATATATATATATACTTATATATATATACATATATATATACATATACATATATATAATATACAGTATATATATAAGGGTTTAAAAAAAAGAAATAACTTGACTGGCATCGATGAATAGAATTAACATTTTAAAACAATATAATTAATATTTAAAAGAAAAAAATATTCATCCTGGGGTTGAGAAATCCCTTTAATATTAAAAATAGAAGCCAAGAAAGGAATTATTATTGGACATCCCTCTCAGGCAATGGAAATGATAGAAATCTCTCCACTACCTGTCTGGCTCTATGACCATAGGTGGCAGTTCCAATTTTGCTCCCCAAGGAAGTTCTTTCGTATTGTCAAGCTGGTCTCTGCTGGTATCCACCTTATGCAGTTCCACCTGTTGAGCTCTATTCAGATCGGAGCCATCCTGGGACCACAAAGAGAGCTGGGTAAGAGCAGGTGTGGATACAGCATGGACTCTTTCTTTAGTTCAGGTACCTCCCTGGGGACCTTTTGGGGAAGTCCTTCCTTCTATCCTCAGGCAGCACCTTTGGAAATCAACCCACTGAACAGCTTCCTCATGAAGGGTTATGGCTTGTTTTCAGCTGAGCTTTTTGTGGCCACGGAGGGAAGGAAGAGAGGCTCAGCAGAAAGGGTTGAATCAGCTGGGACTTGCACCGTTTAGCCATTTCCCCAGCTTCTCCATTGTGCTTGTCCCAGAAGCAGAAGGCACTTGTTGATGGAGTGCCCTTTGTCAAAGGAAGCTTTGTGAAGCTCAGGCTTCTCCTGAAGTCCATGGTTCAGATCAGCAGGCTTTTTGAGTGTGCTAATGAATGAAGCCTCCAGCAAGCCAAATAGCCTGGGCACCTGTGGCCATTTAGCCTTGAAGCCATGTAGTCAGGCTCCTAGCTACCAAACAACGAAACCAACCAACCCTGGGAAAGTTGAAAACCCTTGAGTAGTTCAGGAAAAGGAAGTTGGAGCGCAGCTGAGTGGCTCAGTGGACAGAGAGCTGGGCCTCAAGACCAGAGGTCGTAGGTTCAAATCTGACCCCAGACTTTTCTTCATTTTCTAACTCTGGGCAAGTACTACAAGCCAACAAAAATCTGTACTTTCTATTACTGCTGTCAACATTTGCTTTTGGAGTCACTGTGTCTCATTCATCACTTCCATGATGGCTCTTTGAAAATGGAATATCTAAAGGCGACTATTACTGAGTCACAGCAGAGTTGTAGTTTGAGATTATTTCCTCTTGTTCGTGATCCATAACTTCAATTTCCATACAAAGTTCCTCAATGAACACTTAAATTGATCGTGAGAAGCATTGATCATGAGATATTGTAAAGAATCCTAAGGGGGTGGGTGGGCGGCTGGGTATCTCAGTGGATTGAGAGCCAAGCCTAGAGGTGGGAGCTCCTAGGTTCGAATCCGGCTTCAGCCACTTCCCAGCTGTGTGAACCTGGGCAAGTCACTTGACCCCCATTGCCTAGCCCTTACCACTCTTCTGCCTTGGAGCCAATACACAGTATATATATATATATATATATATATATATATATATATATATATATATATATATATATATATATATATATATATATACATATATACATATATATACATATACATATATATATACATATACATATACATATATATAATATACAGTATATATATAAGGGTTTAAAAAAAAGAAATAACTTGACTGGCATCGATGAATAGAATTAACATTTTAAAACAATATAATTAACATCTAAAAGAAAAAAAATATTCATCCTGGGGTTGAGAAATCCCTTTAATATTAAAAATAGAAGCCAAGAAAGGAATTATTATTGGACATCCCTCTCAGGCAATGGAAATGATAGAAATCTCTCCACTACCTGTCTGGCTCTATGACCATAGGTGGCAGTTCCAATTTTGCTCCCCAAGGAAGTTCTTTCCTATTGTCAAGCTGGTCTCTGCTGGTATCCTCCTTATGCAGTTCCACCTGTTGAGCTCTATTCAGATCGGAGCCATCCTGGGACCACAAAGAGAGCTGGGTAAGAGCAGGTGTGGATACAGCATGGACTCTTTCCTTAGTTCAGGTACCTCCCTGGGGACCTTTTGGGGAAGTCCTTCCTTCTATCCTCAGGCAGCACCTTTGGAAATCAACCCACTGAAGAGCTTCCTCATGAAGGGTTATGGCTTGTTTTCAGCTGAGCTTTTTGTGGCCACGGAGGGAAGGAAGAGAGGCTCAGCAGAAAGGGTTGAATCAGCTGGGACTTGCACCGATTAGCCATTTCCCCAGCTTCTCCATTGTGCTTGTCCCAGAAGCAGAAGGCACTTGTTGATGGAGTGCCCTTTGTCAAAGGAAGCTTTGTGAAACTCAGGCTTCTCCTGAAGTCCATGGTTCAGATCAGCAGGCTTTTTGAGTGTGCTAATGAATGAAGCCTCCAGCAAGCCAAATAGCCTGGGCACCTGTGGCCATTTAGCCTTGAAGCCATGTAGTCAGGCTCCTAGCTACCAAACAACGAAACCAACCAACCCTGGGAAAGTTGAAAACCCTTGAGTAGTTCAGGAAAAGGAAGTTGGAGCGCAGCTGAGTGGCTCAGTGGACAGAGAGCTGGGCCTCAAGACCAGAGGTCGTAGGTTCAAATCTGACCCCAGACTTTTCTTCATTTTCTAACTCTGGGCAAGTACTACAAGCCAACAAAAATCTGTACTTTCTATTACTGCTGTCAACATTTGCTTTTGGAGTCACTGTGTCTCATTCATCACTTCCATGATGGCTCTTTGAAAATGGAATATCTAAAGGCGACTATTACTGAGTCACAGCAGAGTTGTAGTTTGAGATTATTTCCTCTTGTTCGTGATCCATAACTTCAATTTCCATACAAAGTTCCTCAATGAACACTTAAATTGATCGTGAGAAGCATTGATCATGAGATATTGTAAAGAATCCTAAGGGGGTGGGTGGGCGGCTGGGTATCTCAGTGGATTGAGAGCCAAGCCTAGAGGTGGGAGCTCCTAGGTTCGAATCCGGCTTCAGCCACTTCCCAGCTGTGTGAACCTGGGCAAGTCACTTGACCCCCATTGCCTAGCCCTTACCACTCTTCTGCCTTGGATCCAATACACAGTATATATATATATATATATATATATATATATATATATATATATATATATATATATATATATATACATATACATATACATATATATATACATATACATATACATATATATAATATACAGTATATATATATAAGGGTTAAAAAAAAGAAATAACTTGACTGGCATCGATGAATAGAATTAACATTTTAAAACAATATAATTAACATCTAAAAGAAAAAAATATTCATCCTGGTGTTGAGAAATCCCTTTAATATTAAAAATAGAAGCCAAGAAAGGAATTATTATTGGACATCCCTCTCAGGCAATGGAAATGATAGAAATCTCTCCACTACCTGTCTGGCTCTATGACCATAGGTGGCAGTTCCAATTTTGCTCCCCAAGGAAGTTCTTTCCTATTGTCAAGCTGGTCTCTGCTGGTATCCTCCTTATGCAGTTCCACCTGTTGAGCTCTATTCAGATCGGAGCCATCCTGGGACCACAAAGAGAGCTGGGTAAGAGCAGGTGTGGATACAGCATGGACTCTTTCTTTAGTTCAGGTACCTCCCTGGGGACCTTTTGGGGAAGTCCTTCCTTCTATCCTCAGGCAGCACCTTTGGAAATCAACCCACTGAAGAGCTTCCTCATGAAGGGTTATGGCTTGTTTTCAGCTGAGCTTTTTGTGGCCACGGAGGGAAGGAAGAGAGGCTCAGCAGAAAGGGTTGAATCAGCTGGGACTTGCACCGATTAGCCATTTCCCCAGCTTCTCCATTGTGCTTGTCCCAGAAGCAGAAGGCACTTGTTGATGGAGTGCCCTTTGTCAAAGGAAGCTTTGTGAAGCTCAGGCTTCTCCTGAAGTCCATGGTTCAGATCAGCAGGCTTTTTGAGTGTGCTAATGAATGAAGCCTCCAGCAAGCCAAATAGCCTGGGCACCTGTGGCCATTTAGCCTTGAAGCCATGTAGTCAGGCTCCTAGCTACCAAACAACGAAACCAACCAACCCTGGGAAAGTTGAAAACCCTTGAGTAGTTCAGGAAAAGGAAGTTGGAGCGCAGCTGAGTGGCTCAGTGGACAGAGAGCTGGGCCTCAAGACCAGAGGTCGTAGGTTCAAATCTGACCCCAGACTTTTCTTCATTTTCTAACTCTGGGCAAGTACTACAAGCCAACAAAAATCTGTACTTTCTATTACTGCTGTCAACATTTGCTTTTGGAGTCACTGTGTCTCATTCATCACTTCCATGATGGCTCTTTGAAAATGGAATATCTAAAGGCGACTATTACTGAGTCACAGCAGAGTTGTAGTTTGAGATTATTTCCTCTTGTTCGTGATCCATAACTTCAATTTCCATACAAAGTTCCTCAATGAACACTTAAATTGATCGTGAGAAGCATTGATCATGAGATATTGAAAAGAATCCTAAGGGGGTGGGTGGGCGGCTGGGTATCTCAGTGGATTGAGAGCCAAGCCTAGAGGTGGGAGCTCCTAGGTTCGAATCCGGCTTCAGCCACTTCCCAGCTGTGTGAACCTGGGCAAGTCACTTGACCCCCATTGCCTAGCCCTTACCACTCTTCTGCCTTGGATCCAATACACAGTATATATATATATATATATATATATATATATATATACATATACATATACATATATATATATACATATACATATACATATATATAATATACAGTATATATATAAGGGTTTAAAAAAAAGAAATAACTTGACTGGCATCGATGAATAGAATTAACATTTTAAAACAATATAATTAACATCTAAAAGAAAAAAATATTCATCCTGGGGTTGAGAAATCCCTTTAATATTAAAAATAGAAGCCAAGAAAGGAATTATTATTGGACATCCCTCTCAGGCAATGGAAATGATAGAAATCTCTCCACTACCTGTCTGGCTCTATGACCATAGGTGGCAGTTCCAATTTTGCTCCCCAAGGAAGTTCTTTCCTATTGTCAAGCTGGTCTCTGCTGGTATCCTCCTTATGCAGTTCCACCTGTTGAGCTCTATTCAGATCGGAGCCATCCTGGGACCACAAAGAGAGCTGGGTAAGAGCAGGTGTGGATACAGCATGGACTCTTTCTTTAGTTCAGGTACCTCCCTGGGGACCTTTTGGGGAAGTCCTTCCTTCTATCCTCAGGCAGCACCTTTGGAAATCAACCCACTGAAGAGCTTCCTCATGAAGGGTTATGGCTTGTTTTCAGCTGAGCTTTTTGTGGCCACGGAGGGAAGGAAGAGAGGCTCAGCAGAAAGGGTTGAATCAGCTGGGACTTGCACCGATTAGCCATTTCCCCAGCTTCTCCATTGTGCTTGTCCCAGAAGCAGAAGGCACTTGTTGATGGAGTGCCCTTTGTCAAAGGAAGCTTTGTGAAGCTCAGGCTTCTCCTGAAGTCCATGGTTCAGATCAGCAGGCTTTTTGAGTGTCCTAATGTATGAAGCCTCCAGCAAGCCAAATAGCCTGGGCACCTGTGGCCATTTAGCCTTGAAGCCATGTAGTCAGGCTCCTAGCTACCAAACAACGAAACCAACCAACCCTGGGAAAGTTGAAAACCCTTGAGTAGTTCAGGAAAAGGAATTTGGAGCGCAGCTGAGTGGCTCAGTGGACAGAGAGCTGGGCCTCAAGACCAGAGGTCGTAGGTTCAAATCTGACCCCAGACTTTTCTTCATTTTCTAACTCTGGGCAAGTACTACAAGCCAACAAAAATCTGTACTTTCTATTACTGCTGTCAACATTTGCTTTTGGAGTCACTGTGTCTCATTCATCACTTCCATGATGGCTCTTTGAAAATGGAATATCTAAAGGTGACTATTACTGAGTCACAGCAGAGTTGTAGTTTGAGATTATTTCCTCTTGTTCGTGATCCATAACTTCAATTTCCATACAAAGTTCCTCAATGAACACTTAAATTGATCGTGAGAAGCATTGATCATGAGATATTGTAAAGAATCCTAAGGGGGTGGATGGGCGGCTGGGTATCTCAGTGGATTGAGAGCCAAGCCTAGAGGTGGGAGGTCCTAGGTTCGAATCCGGCTTCAGCCACTTCCCAGCTGTGTGAACCTGGGCAAGTCACTTGACCCCCATTGCCTAGCCCTTACCACTCTTCTGCCTTGGATCCAATACACAGTATATATATATATATATATATATATATATATATATATATATATATATATATATATATATATATATACATATATATACATATACATATATATATACATATACATATACATATATATAATATACAGTATATATATAAGGGTTTAAAAAAAAGAAATAACTTGACTGGCATCGATGAATAGAATTAACATTTTAAAACAATATAATTAACATCTAAAAGAAAAAAAATATTCATCCTGGGGTTGAGAAATCCCTTTAATATTAAAAATAGAAGCCAAGAAAGGAATTATTATTGGACATCCCTCTCAGGCAATTGAAATGATAGAAATCTCTCCACTACCTGTCTGGCTCTATGACCATAGGTGGCAGTTCCAATTTTGCTCCCCACGGAAGTTCTTTCCTATTGTCAAGCTGGTCTCTGCTGGTATCCTTATGCAGTTCCACCTGTTGAGCTCTATTCAGATCGGAGCCATCCTGGGACCACAAAGAGAGCTGGGTAAGAGCAGGTGTGGATACAGCATGGACTCTTTCTTTAGTTCAGGTACCTCCCTGGGGACCTTTTGGGGAAGTCCTTCCTTCTATCCTCAGGCAGCACCTTTGGAAATCAACCCACTGAAGAGCTTCCTCATGAAGGGTTATGGCTTGTTTTCAGCTGAGCTTTTTGTGGCCACGGAGGGAAGGAAGAGAGGCTCAGCAGAAAGGGTTGAATCAGCTGGGACTTGCACCGATTAGCAATATTTCCCCAGCTTCTCCATTGTGCTTGTCCCAGAAGCAGAAGGCACTTGTTGATGGAGTGCCCTTTGTCAAAGGAAGCTTTGTGAAGCTCAGGCTTCTCCTGAAGTCCATGGTTCAGATCAGCAGGCTTTTTGAGTGTCGTAATGAATGATGCCTCCAGCAAGCCAAATAGCCTGGGGACCTGTGGCCATTTAGCCTTGAAGCCATGTAGTCAGGCTCCTAGCTACCAAACAACGAAACCAACCAACCCTGGGAAAGTTGAAAACCCTTGAGTAGTTCAGGAAAAGGAAGTTGGAGCGCAGCTGAGTGGCTCAGTGGACAGAGAGCTGGGCCTCAAGACCAGAGGTCGTAGGTTCAAATCTGACCCCAGACTTTTCTTCATTTTCTAACTCTGGGCAAGTACTACAAGCCAACAAAAATCTGTACTTTCTATTACTGCTGTCAACATTTGCTTTTGGAGTCACTGTGTCTCATTCATCACTTCCATGATGGCTCTTTGAAAATGGAATATCTAAAGGCGACTATTACTGAGTCACAGCAGAGTTGTAGTTTGAGATTATTTCCTCTTGTTCGTGATCCATAACTTCAATTTCCATACAAAGTTCCTCAATGAACACTTAAATTGATCGTGAGAAGCATTGATCATGAGATATTGTAAAGAATCCTAAGGGGGTGGGTGGGCGGCTGGGAAGCTCAGTGGATTGAGAGCCAAGCCTAGAGGTGGGAGCTCCTAGGTTCGAATCCGGCTTCAGCCACTTCCCAGCTGTGTGAACCTGGGCAAGTCACTTGACCCCCATTGCCTAGCCCTTACCACTCTTCTGCCTTGGAGCCAATACACAGTATATATATATATATATATATATATATATATATATATATATATATATATATATATATATATATGCATATATACATATATACATATATATACATATACATATATATATACATATATATAATATACAGTATATATATAAGGGTTTAAAAAAAAGAAATAACTTGACTGGCATCGATGAATAGAATTAACATTTTAAAACAATATAATTAACATCTAAAAGAAAAAAATATTCATCCTGGGGTTGAGAAATCCCTTTAATATTAAAAATAGAAGCCAAGAAAGGAATTATTATTGGACATCCCTCTCAGGCAATGGAAATGATAGAAATCTCTCCACTACCTGTCTGGCTCTATGACCAGAGGTGGCAGTTCCAATTTTGCTCCCCAAGGAAGTTCTTTCCTATTGTCAAGCTGGTCTCTGCTGGTATCCTCCTTATGCAGTTCCACCTGTTGAGCTCTATTCAGATCGGAGCCATCCTGGGACCACAAAGAGAGCTGGGTAAGAGCAGGTGTGGATACAGCATGGACTCTTTCTTTAGTTCAGGTACCTCCCTGGGGACCTTTTGGGGAAGTCCTTCCTTCTATCCTCAGGCAGCAGCTTTGGAAATCAACCCACTGAAGAGCTTCCTCATGAAGGGTTATGGGTTGTTTTCAGCTGAGCTTTTTGTGGCCACGGAGGGAAGGAAGAGAGGCTCAGCAGAAAGGGTTGAATCAGCTGGGACTTGCACCGATTAGCCATTTCCCCAGCTTCTCCATTGTGCTTGTCCCAGAAGCAGAAGGCACTTGTTGATGGAGTGCCCTTTGTCAAAGGAAGCTTTGTGAAGCTCAGGCTTCTCCTGAAGTCCATGGTTCAGATCAGCAGGCTTTTTGAGTGTCCTAATGTATGAAGCCTCCAGCAAGCCAAATAGCCTGGGGACCTGTGGCCATTTAGCCTTGAAGCCATGTAGTCAGGCTCCTAGCTACCAAACAACGAAACCAACCAACCCTGGGAAATTTGAAAACCCTTGAGTAGTTCAGGAAAAGGAATTTGGAGCGCAGCTGAGTGGCTCAGTGGACAGAGAGCTGGGCCTCAAGACCAGAGGTCGTAGGTTCGAATCTGACCCCAGACTTTTCTTCATTTTCTAACTCTGGGCAAGTACTACAAGCCAACAAAAATCTGTACTTTCTATTACTGCTGTCAACATTTGCTTTTGGAGTCACTGTGTCTCATTCATCACTTCCATGATGGCTCTTTGAAAATGGAATATCTAAAGGTGACTATTACTGAGTCACAGCAGAGTTGTAGTTTGAGATTATTTCCTCTTGTTCGTGATCCATAACTTCAATTTCCATACAAAGTTCCTCAATGAACACTTAAATTGATCGTGAGAAGCATTGATCATGAGATATTGTAAAGAATCCTAAGGGGGTGGATGGGCGGCTGGGTATCTCAGTGGATTGAGAGCCAAGCCTAGAGGTGGGAGGTCCTAGGTTCGAATCCGGCTTCAGCCACTTCCCAGCTGTGTGAACCTGGGCAAGTCACTTGACCCCCATTGCCTAGCCCTTACCACTCTTTTGCCTTGGATCCAATACACAGTATATATATATATATATATATATATATATATATATATATATATATATATATATATATATATATATATATATATATATATATATATATATATATATATATATATATACATATATATACATATACATATATATATACATATACATATACATATATATAATATACAGTATATATATAAGGGTTTAAAAAAAAGAAATAACTTGACTGGCATCGATGAATAGAATTAACATTTTAAAACAATATAATTAACATCTAAAAGAAAAAAATATTCATCCTGGGGTTGAGAAATCCCTTTAATATTAAAAATAGAAGCCAAGAAAGGAATTATTATTGGACATCCCTCTCAGGCAATGGAAATGATAGAAATCTCTCCACTACCTGTCTGGCTCTATGACCATAGGTGGCAGTTCCAATTTTGCTCCCCACGGAAGTTCTTTCCTATTGTCAAGCTGGTCTCTGCTGGTATCCTCCTTATGCAGTTCCACCTGTTGAGCTCTATTCAGATCGGAGCCATCCTGGGACCACAAAGAGAGCTGGGTAAGAGCAGGTGTGGATACAGCATGGACTCTTTCTTTAGTTCAGGTACCTCCCTGGGGACCTTTTGGGGAAGTCCTTCCTTCTATCCTCAGGCAGCAGCTTTGGAAATCAACCCACTGAAGAGCTTCCTCATGAAGGGTTATGGCTTGTTTTCAGCTGAGCTTTTTGTGGCCACGGAGGGAAGGAAGAGAGGCTCAGCAGAAAGGGTTGAATCAGCTGGGACTTGCACCGATTAGCAATATCTCCCCAGCTTCTCCATTGTGCTTGTCCCAGAAGCAGAAGGCACTTGTTGATGGAGTGCCCTTTGTCAAAGGAAGCTTTGTGAAGCTCAGGCTTCTCCTGAAGTCCATGGTTCAGATCAGCAGGCTTTTTGAGTGTCGTAATGAATGATGCCTCCAGCAAGCCAAATAGCCTGGGGACCTGTGGCCATTTAGCCTTGAAGCCATGTAGTCAGGCTCCTAGCTACCAAACAACGAAACCAACCAAACCTGGGAAAGTTGAAAACCCTTGAGTAGTTCAGGAAAAGGAAGTTGGAGCGCAGCTGAGTGGCTCAGTGGACAGAGAGCTGGGCCTCAAGACCAGAGGTCGTAGGTTCAAATCTGACCCCAGACTTTTCTTCATTTTCTAACTCTGGGCAAGTACTACAAGCCAACAAAAATCTGTACTTTCTATTACTGCTGTCAACATTTGCTTTTGGAGTCACTGTGTCTCATTCATCACTTCCATGATGGCTCTTTGAAAATGGAATATCTAAAGGCGACTATTACTGAGTCACAGCAGAGTTGTAGTTTGAGATTATTTCCTCTTGTTCGTGATCCATAACTTCAATTTCCATACAAAGTTCCTCAATGAACACTTAAATTGATCGTGAGAAGCATTGATCATGAGATATTGTAAAGAATCCTAAGGGGGTGGATGGGCGGCTGGGAAGCTCAGTGGATTGAGAGCCAAGCCTAGAGGTGGGAGCTCCTAGGTTCGAATCCGGCTTCAGCCACTTCCCAGCTGTGTGAACCTGGGCAAGTCACTTGACCCCCATTGCCTAGCCCTTACCACTCTTCTGCCTTGGAGCCAATACACAGTATATATATATATATATATATATATATATATATATATATATATATATATATATATATATATATATATATATATATATATATGCATATATACATATATACATATATATACATATACATATATATATACATATACATATATATAATATACAGTATATATATAAGGGTTTAAAAAAAAGAAATAACTTGACTGGCATCGATGAATAGAGTTAACATTTTAAAACAATATAATTAACATCTAAAAGAAAAAAATATTCATCCTGGGGTTGAGAAATCCCTTTAATATTAAAAATAGAAGCCAAGAAAGGAATTATTATTGGACATCCCTCTCAGGCAATGGAAATGATAGAAATCTCTCCACTACCTGTCTGGCTCTATGACCATAGGTGGCAGTTCCAATTTTGCTCCCCAAGGAAGTTCTTTCCTATTGTCAAGCTGGTCTCTGCTGGTATCCTCCTTATGCAGTTCCACCTGTTGAGCTCTATTCAGATCGGAGCCATCCTGGGACCACAAAGAGAGCTGGGTAAGAGCAGGTGTGGATACAGCATGGACTCTTTCTTTAGTTCAGGTACCTCCCTGGGGACCTTTTGGGGAAGTCCTTCCTTCTATCCTCAGGCAGCACCTTTGGAAATCAACCCACTGAAAAGCTTCCTCATGAAGGGTTATGGCTTGTTTTCAGCTGAGCTTTTTGTGGCCACGGAGGGAAGGAAGAGAGGCTCAGCAGAAAGGGTTGAATCAGCTGGGACTTGCACCGATTAGCCATTTCCCCAGCTTCTCCATTGTGCTTGTCCCAGAAGCAGAAGGCACTTGTTGATGGAGTGCCCTTTGTCAAAGGAAGCTTTGTGAAGCTCAGGCTTCTCCTGAAGTCCATGGTTCAGATCAGCAGGCTTTTTGAGTGTCGTAATGAATGATGCCTCCAGCAAGCCAAATAGCCTGGGGACCTGTGGCCATTTAGCCTTGAAGCCATGTAGTCAGGCTCCTAGCTACCAAACAACGAAACCAACCAAACCTGGGAAAGTTGAAAACCCTTGAGTAGTTCAGGAAAAGGAAGTTGGAGCGCAGCTGAGTGGCTCAGTGGACAGAGAGCTGGGCCTCAAGACCAGAGGTCGTAGGTTCAAATCTGACCCCAGACTTTTCTTCATTTTCTAACTCTGGGCAAGTACTACAAGCCAACAAAAATCTGTACTTTCTATTACTGCTGTCAACATTTGCTTTTGGAGTCACTGTGTCTCATTCATCACTTCCATGATGGCTCTTTGAAAATGGAATATCTAAAGGCGACTATTACTGAGTCACAGCAGAGTTGTAGTTTGAGATTATTTCCTCTTGTTCGTGATCCATAACTTCAATTTCCATACAAAGTTCCTCAATGAACACTTAAATTGATCGTGAGAAGCATTGATCATGAGATATTGTAAAGAATCCTAAGGGGGTGGATGGGCGGCTGGGAAGCTCAGTGGATTGAGAGCCAAGCCTAGAGGTGGGAGCTCCTAGGTTCGAATCCGGCTTCAGCCACTTCCCAGCTGTGTGAACCTGGGCAAGTCACTTGACCCCCATTGCCTAGCCCTTACCACTCTTCTGCCTTGGAGCCAATACACAGTATATATATATATATATATATATATATATATATATATATATATATATATATATATATATATATATATATATATATATATATATATATATATATATATATATATATATATGCATATATACATATATACATATATATACATATACATATATATATACATATACATATATATAATATACAGTATATATATAAGGGTTTAAAAAAAAGAAATAACTTGACTGGCATCGATGAATAGAGTTAACATTTTAAAACAATATAATTAACATCTAAAAGAAAAAAATATTCATCCTGGGGTTGAGAAATCCCTTTAATATTAAAAATAGAAGCCAAGAAAGGAATTATTATTGGACATCCCTCTCAGGCAATGGAAATGATAGAAATCTCTCCACTACCTGTCTGGCTCTATGACCATAGGTGGCAGTTCCAATTTTGCTCCCCAAGGAAGTTCTTTCCTATTGTCAAGCTGGTCTCTGCTGGTATCCTCCTTATGCAGTTCCACCTGTTGAGCTCTATTCAGATCGGAGCCATCCTGGGACCACAAAGAGAGCTGGGTAAGAGCAGGTGTGGATACAGCATGGACTCTTTCTTTAGTTCAGGTACCTCCCTGGGGACCTTTTGGGGAAGTCCTTCCTTCTATCCTCAGGCAGCACCTTTGGAAATCAACCCACTGAAAAGCTTCCTCATGAAGGGTTATGGCTTGTTTTCAGCTGAGCTTTTTGTGGCCACGGAGGGAAGGAAGAGAGGCTCAGCAGAAAGGGTTGAATCAGCTGGGACTTGCACCGATTAGCCATTTCCCCAGCTTCTCCATTGTGCTTGTCCCAGAAGCAGAAGGCACTTGTTGATGGAGTGCCCTTTGTCAAAGGAAGCTTTGTGAAGCTCAGGCTTCTCCTGAAGTCCATGGTTCAGATCAGCAGGCTTTTTGAGTGTGCTAATGAATGAAGCCTCCAGCAAGCCAAATAGCCTGGGCACCTGTGGCCATTTAGCCTTGAAGCCATGTAGTCAGGCTCCTAGCTACCAAACAACGAAACCAACCAACCCTGGGAAAGTTGAAAACCCTTGAGTAGTTCAGGAAAAGGAAGTTGGAGCGCAGCTGAGTGGCTCAGTGGACAGAGAGCTGGGCCTCAAGACCAGAGGTCGTAGGTTCAAATCTGACCCCAGACTTTTCTTCATTTTCTAACTCTGGGCAAGTACTACAAGCCAACAAAAATCTGTACTTTCTATTACTGCTGTCAACATTTGCTTTTGGAGTCACTGTGTCTCATTCATCACTTCCATGATGGCTCTTTGAAAATGGAATATCTAAAGGCGACTATTACAGAGTCACAGCAGAGTTGTAGTTTGAGATTATTTCCTCTTGTTCGTGATCCATAACTTCACTTTCCATACAAAGTTCCTCAATGAACACTTAAATTGATCGTGAGAAGCATTGACCATGAGATATTGTAAAGAATCCTAAGGGGGTGGGTGGGCGGCTGGGTAGCTCAGTGGATTGAGAGCCAAGCCTAGAGGTGGGAGCTCCTAGGTTCGAATCCGGCTTCAGCCACTTCCCAGCTGTGTGAACCTGGGCAAGTCACTTGACCCCCATTGCCTAGCCCTTACCACTCTTCTGCCTTGGATCCAATACACAGTATATATATATATATATATATATATATATATATATATATATATATATATATACATATACATATACATATATATATACATATACATATACATATATATAATATACAGTATATATATAAGGGTTTAAAAAAAAGAAAAACTTGACTGGCATCGATGAATAGAATTAACATTTTAAAACAATATAATTAACATCTAAAAGAAAAAAATATTCATCCTGGGGTTGAGAAATCCCTTTAATATTAAAAATAGAAGCCAAGAAAGGAATTATTATTGGACATCCCTCTCAGGCAATGGAAATGATAGAAATCTCTCCACTACCTTTCTGGCTCTATGACCATAGGTGGCAGTTCCAAATTTGCTCCCCAAGGAAGTTCTTTCCTATTGTCAAGCTGGTCTCTGCTGGTATCCTCCTTATGCAGTTCCACCTGTTGAGCTCTATTCAGATCGGAGCCATCCTGGGACCACAAAGAGAGCTGGGTAAGAGCAGGTGTGGATACAGCATGGACTCTTTCTTTAGTTCAGGTACCTCCCTGGGGACCTTTTGGGGAAGTCCTTCCTTCTATCCTCAGGCAGCACCTTTGGAAATCAACCCACTGAAAAGCTTCCTCATGAAGGGTTATGTCTTGTTTTCAGCTGAGCTTTTTGTGGCCACGGAGGGAAGGAAGAGAGGCTCAGCAGAAAGGGTTGAATCAGCTGGGACTTGCACCGATTAGCCATTTCCCCAGCTTCTCCATTGTGCTTGTCCCAGAAGCAGAAGGCACTTGTTGATGGAGTGCCCTTTGTCAAAGGAAGCTTTGTGAAGCTCAGGCTTCTCCTGAAGTCCATGGCTCAGATCAGCAGGCTTTTTGAGTGTGCTAATGAATGAAGCCTCCAGCAAGCCAAATAGCCTGGGCACCTGTGGCCATTTAGCCTTGAAGCCATGTAGTCAGGCTCCTAGCTACCAAACAACGAAACCAACCAACCCTGGGAAAGTTGAAAACCCTTGAGTAGTTCAGGAAAAGGAAGTTGGAGCGCAGCTGAGTGGCTCAGTGGACAGAGAGCTGGGCCTCAAGACCAGAGGTCGTAGGTTCAAATCTGACCCCAGACTTTTCTTCATTTTCTAACTCTGGGCAAGTACTACAAGCCAACAAAAATCTGTACTTTCTATTACTGCTGTCAACATTTGCTTTTGGAGTCACTGTGTCTCATTCATCACTTCCATGATGGCTCTTTGAAAATGGAATATCTAAAGGCGACTATTACTGAGTCACAGCAGAGTTGTAGTTTGAGATTATTTCCTCTTGTTCGTGATCCATAACTTCAATTTCCATACAAAGTTCCTCAATGAACACTTAAATTGATCGTGAGAAGCATTGATCATGAGATATTGTAAAGAATCCTAAGGGGGTGGGTGGGCGGCTGGGAAGCTCAGTGGATTGAGAGCCAAGCCTAGAGGTGGGAGCTCCTAGGTTCGAATCCGGCTTCAGCCACTTCCCAGCTGTGTGAACCTGGGCAAGTCACTTGACCCCCATTGCCTAGCCCTTACCACTCTTCTGCCTTGGAGCCAATACACAGTATATATATATATATATATATATATATATATATATATATATATATATATATATATATATATATATATATATATATATATATATATATATACACATATATACATATATATACATATACATATACATATATATATATACATATACATATACATATATATAATATACAGTATATATATAAGGGTTTAAAAAAAAGAAATAACTTGACTGGCATCGATGAATAGAATTAACATTTTAAAACAATATAATTAACATCTAAAAGAAAAAAATATTCATCCTGGGGTTGAGAAATCCCTTTAATATTAAAAATAGAAGCCAAGAAAGGAATTATTATTGGACATCCCTCTCAGGCAATGGAAATGATAGAAATCTCTCCACTACCTGTCTGGCTCTATGACCATAGGTGGCAGTTCCAATTTTGCTCCCCAAGGAAGTTCTTTCCTATTGTCAAGCTGGTCTCTGCTGGTATCCTCCTTATGCAGTTCCACCTGTTGAGCTCTATTCAGATCGGAGCCATCCTGGGACCACAAAGAGAGCTGGGTAAGAGCAGGTGTGGATACAGCATGGACTCTTTCTTTAGTTCAGGTACCTCCCTGGGGACCTTTTGGGGAAGTCCTTCCTTCTATCCTCAGGCAGCACCTTTGGAAATCAACCCACTGAAGAGCTTCCTCATGAAGGGTTATGGCTTGTTTTCAGCTGAGCTTTTTGTGGCCACGGAGGGAAGGAAGAGAGGCTCAGCAGAAAGGGTTGAATCAGCTGGGACTTGCACCGATTAGCCATTTCCCCAGCTTCTCCATTGTGCTTGTCCCAGAAGCAGAAGGCACTTGTTGATGGAGTGCCCTTTGTCAAAGGAAGCTTTGTGAAGCTCAGGCTTCTCCTGAAGTCCATGGTTCAGATCAGCAGGCTTTTTGAGTGTGCTAATGAATGAAGCCTCCAGCAAGCCAAATAGCCTGGGCACCTGTGGCCATTTAGCCTTGAAGCCATGTAGTCAGGCTCCTAGCTACCAAACAACGAAACCAACCAACCCTGGGAAAGTTGAAAACCCTTGAGTAGTTCAGGAAAAGGAAGTTGGAGCGCAGCTGAGTGGCTCAGTGGACAGAGAGCTGGGCCTCAAGACCAGAGGTCGTAGGTTCAAATCTGACCCCAGACTTTTCTTCATTTTCTAACTCTGGGCAAGTACTACAAGCCAACAAAAATCTGTACTTTCTATTACTGCTGTCAACATTTGCTTTTGGAGTCACTGTGTCTCATTCATCACTTCCATGATGGCTCTTTGAAAATGGAATATCTAAAGGCGACTATTACTGAGTCACAGCAGAGTTGTAGTTTGAGATTATTTCCTCTTGTTCGTGATCCATAACTTCAATTTCCATACAAAGTTCCTCAATGAACACTTAAATTGATCGTGAGAAGCATTGATCATGAGATATTGTAAAGAATCCTAAGGGGGTGGGTGGGCGGCTGGGAAGCTCAGTGGATTGAGAGCCAAGCCTAGAGGTGGGAGCTCCTAGGTTCGAATCCGGCTTCAGCCACTTCCCAGCTGTGTGAACCTGGGCAAGTCACTTGACCCCCATTGCCTAGCCCTTACCACTCTTCTGCCTTGGAGCCAATACACAGTATATATATATATATATATATATATATATATATATATATATATATATATATATATATATATATATATATATATATATATATATATATATATATACATATATACATATATACATATACATATATATATACATATACATATATATATACATATACATATACATATATATAATATACAGTATATATATAAGGGTTTAAAAAAAAGAAATAACTTGACTGGCATCGATGAATAGAATTAACATTTTAAAACAATATAATTAACATCTAAAAGAAAAAAATATTCATCCTGGGGTTGAGAAATCCCTTTAATATTAAAAATAGAAGCCAAGAAAGGAATTATTATTGGACATCCCTCTCAGGCAATGGAAATGATAGAAATCTCTCCACTACCTGTCTGGCTCTATGACCATAGGTGGCAGTTCCAATTTTGCTCCCCAAGGAAGTTCTTTCCTATTGTCAAGCTGGTCTCTGCTGGTATCCTCCTTATGCAGTTCCACCTGTTGAGCCCTATTCAGATCAGAGCCATCCTGGGACCACAAAGAGAGCTGGGTAAGAGCAGGTGTGGATACAGCATGGACTCTTTCTTTAGTTCAGGTACCTCCCTGGGGACCTTTTGGGGAAGTCCTTCCTTCTATCCTCAGGCAGCACCTTTGGAAATCAACCCACTGAAAAGCTTCCTCATGAAGGGTTATGGCTTGTTTTCAGCTGAGCTTTTTGTGGCCACGGAGGGAAGGAAGAGAGGCTCAGCAGAAAGGGTTGAATCAGCTGGGACTTGCACCGATTAGCCATTTCCCCAGCTTCTCCATTGTGCTTGTCCCAGAAGCAGAAGGCACTTGTTGATGGAGTGCCCTTTGTCAAAGGAAGCTTTGTGAAGCTCAGGCTTCTCCTGAAGTCCATGGTTCAGATCAGCAGGCTTTTTGAGTGTGCTAATGAATGAAGCCTCCAGCAAGCCAAATAGCCTGGGCACCTGTGGCCATTTAGCCTTGAAGCCATGTAGTCAGGCTCCTAGCTACCAAACAACGAAACCAACCAACCCTGGGAAAGTTGAAAACCCTTGAGTAGTTCAGGAAAAGGAAGTTGGAGCGCAGCTGAGTGGCTCAGTGGACAGAGAGCTGGGCCTCAAGACCAGAGGTCGTAGGTTCAAATCTGACCCCAGACTTTTCTTCATTTTCTAACTCTGGGCAAGTACTACAAGCCAACAAAAATCTGTACTTTCTATTACTGCTGTCAACATTTGCTTTTGGAGTCACTGTGTCTCATTCATCACTTCCATGATGGCTCTTTGAAAATGGAATATCTAAAGGCGACTATTACAGAGTCACAGCAGAGTTGTAGTTTGAGATTATTTCCTCTTGTTCGTGATCCATAACTTCACTTTCCATACAAAGTTCCTCAATGAACACTTAAATTGATCGTGAGAAGCATTGACCATGAGATATTGTAAAGAATCCTAAGGGGGTGGGTGGGCGGCTGGGTAGCTCAGTGGATTGAGAGCCAAGCCTAGAGGTGGGAGCTCCTAGGTTCGAATCCGGCTTCAGCCACTTCCCAGCTGTGTGAACCTGGGCAAGTCACTTGACCCCCATTGCCTAGCCCTTACCACTCTTCTGCCTTGGAGCCAATACACAGTATATATATATATATATACATATATATACATATACATATACATACATATACATGTACATATATATATAATATACAGTATATATATAAGGGTTTAAAAAAAAGAAATAACTTGACTGGCATCGATGAATAGAATTAACATTTTAAAACAATATAATTAACATCTAAAAGAAAAAAAATATTCATCCTGGGGTTGAGAAATCCCTTTAATATTAAAAATAGAAGCCAAGAAAGGAATTATTATTGGACATCCCTCTCAGGCAATGGAAATGATAGAAATCTCTCCACTACCTGTCTGGCTCTATGACCAGAGGTGGCAGTTCCAATTTTGCTCCCCAAGGAAGTTCTTTCCTATTGTCAAGCTGGTCTCTGCTGGTATCCTCCTTATGCAGTTCCACCTGTTGAGCTCTATTCAGATCGGAGCCATCCTGGGACCACAAAGAGAGCTGGGTAAGAGCAGGTGTGGATACAGCATGGACTCTTTCTTTAGTTCAGGTACCTCCCTGGGGACCTTTTGGGGAAGTCCTTCCTTCTATCCTCAGGCAGCAGCTTTGGAAATCAACCCACTGAAGAGCTTCCTCATGAAGGGTTATGGGTTGTTTTCAGCTGAGCTTTTTATGGCCACGGAGGGAAGGAAGAGAGGCTCAGCAAAAAGGGTTCAATCAGCTGGGCCTTGCACCGATTAGCCATTTGGCCAGCTTCTCCATTGTGCTTGTCCCAGAAGAAGAAGGCACTTGTTGATGGAGTGCCCTTTGTCAAAGGAAGCTTTGTGAAGCTCAGGCTTCTCCTGAAGTCCATGGTTCAGATCAGCAGGCGGCTTTTTGAGTGTCGTAATGAATGATGCCTCCAGCAAGCCAAATAGCCTGGGGACCTGTGGCCATTTAGCCTTGAAGCCATGTAGTCAGGCTCCTAGCTACCAAAAACCGAAACCAACCAACCCTGGGAAAGTTGCAAACCCTTGAGTAGTTCAGTAAAAGGAAGTTGCAGCGCAGCTGAGTGGCTCAGTGGACAGAGAGCTGGGCCTCAAGACCAGAGGTCGTAGGTTCGAATCTGACCCCAGACTTTTCTTCATTTTCTAACTCTGGGCAAGTACTACAAGCCAACAAAAATCTGTACTTTCTATTACTGCTGTCAACATTTGCTTTTGGAGTCACTGTGTCTCATTCATCACTTCCATGATGGCTCTTTGAAAATGGAATATCTAAAGGCGACTATTACTGAGTCACAGCAGAGTTGTAGTTTGAGATTATGTCCTTTTGTTCGTGATCCATAACTTCAATTTCCATACAAAGTTCCTCAATGAACACTTAAATTGTTCGTGAGAAGCATTTATCATTAGATATTGTAAAGAATCCTAAGGGGGTGGGTGGGCGGCTGGGTAGCTCAGTGGATTGAGAGCCAAGCCTAGAGGTGGGAGGTCCTAGGTT
Source organism: Monodelphis domestica (assembly GCF_027887165.1). Classification (NCBI taxonomy): domain Eukaryota; kingdom Metazoa; phylum Chordata; class Mammalia; order Didelphimorphia; family Didelphidae; genus Monodelphis; species Monodelphis domestica. Next base: position 275,166,719 of record NC_077232.1, read on the forward strand.
CGAATCCGGCCTCAGCCACTTCCCAGCTGTGTGAACCTGGGCAAGTCACTTGACCCCCATTGCCTAGCCCTTACCACTCTTCTGCCTTGGAGCCAATACACAGTATATATATATATATATATATACATATATATACATATACATATACATACATATACATATACATATATATAATATACAGTATATATATAAGGGTTTAAAAAAAAGAAATAACTTGACTGGCATCGATGAATAGAATTAACATTTTAAAACAATATAATTAACATCTAAAAGAAAAAAATATTCATCCTGGGGTTGAGAAATCCCTTTAATATTAAAAATAGAAGCCAAGAAAGGAATTATTATTGGACATCCCTCTCAGGCAATGGAAATGATAGAAATCTCTCCACTACCTGTCTGGCTCTATGACCAGAGGTGGCAGTTCCAATTTTGCTCCCCAAGGAAGTTCTTTCCTATTGTCAAGCTGGTCTCTGCTGGTATCCTCCTTATGCAGTTCCACCCGTTGAGCTCTATTCAGATCGGGGCCATCCTGGGACCACAAAGAGAGCTGGGTAAGAGCAGGTGTGGATACAGCATGGACTCTTTCTTTAGTTCAGGTACCTCCCTGGGGACCTTTTGGGGAAGTCCTTCCTTCTATCCTCAGGCAGCAGCTTTGGAAATCAACCCACTGAAGAGCTTCCTCATGAAGGGTTATGGGTTGTTTTCAGCTGAGCTTTTTATGGCCACGGAGGGAAGGAAGAGAGGCTCAGCAAAAAGGGTTCAATCAGCTGGGCCTTGCACCGATTAGCCATTTGGCCAGCTTCTCCATTGTGCTTGTCCCAGAAGAAGAAGGCACTTGTTGATGGAGTGCCCTTTGTCAAAGGAAGCTTTGTGAAGCTCAGGCTTCTCCTGAAGTCCATGGTTCAGATCAGCAGGCGGCTTTTTGAGTGTCGTAATGAATGATGCCTCCAGCAAGCCAAATAGCCTGGGGACCTGTGGCCATTTAGCCTTGAAGCCATGTAGTCAGGCTCCTAGCTACCAAAAACCGAAACCAACCAACCCTGGGAAAGTTGCAAACCCTTGAGTAGTTCAGTAAAAGGAAGTTGCAGCGCAGCTGAGTGGCTCAGTGGACAGAGAGCTGGGCCTCAAGACCAGAGGTCGTAGGTTCGAATCTGACCCCAGACTTTTCTTCATTTTCTAACTCTGGGCAAGTACTACAAGCCAACAAAAATCTGTACTTTCTATTACTGCTGTCAACATTTGCTTTTGGAGTCACTGTGTCTCATTCATCACTTCCATGATGGCTCTTTGAAAATGGAATATCTAAAGGCGACTATTACTGAGTCACAGCAGAGTTGTAGTTTGAGATTATGTCCTTTTGTTCGTGATCCATAACTTCAATTTCCATACAAAGTTCCTCAATGAACACTTAAATTGATCGTGAGAAGCATTTATCATTAGATATTGTAAAGAATCCTAAGGGGGTGGGTGGGCGGCTGGGTAGCTCAGTGGATTGGGCGGCTGGGTAGCTCAGTGGATTGAGAGCCAAGCCTAGAGGTGGGAGGTCCTAGGTTCGAATCCGGCCTCAGCCACTTCCCAGCTGTGTGAACCTGGGCAAGTCACTTGACCCCCATTGCCTAGCCCTTACCACTCTTCTGCATTGGAGCCAATACACAGTATATATATATATATATACATATATATACATATACATATACATACATATACATATACATATATATAGAATATACAGTATATATATAAGGGTTTAAAAAAAAGAAATAACTTGACTGGCATCGATGAATAGAATTAACATTTTAAAACAATATAATTAACATCTAAAAGAAAAAAATATTCATCCTGGGGTTGAGAAATCCCTTTAATATTAAAAATAGAAGCCAAGAAAGGAATTATTATTGGACATCCCTCTCAGGCAATGGAAATGATAGAAATCTCTCCACTACCTGTCTGGCTCTATGACCAGAGGTGGCAGTTCCAATTTTGCTCCCCAAGGAAGTTCTTTCCTATTGTCAAGCTGGTCTCTGCTGGTATCCTCCTTATGCAGTTCCACCTGTTGAGCTCTATTCAGATCGGAGCCATCCTGGGACCACAAAGAGAGCTGGGTAAGAGCAGGTGTGGATACAGCATGGACTCTTTCTTTAGTTCAGGTACCTCCCTGGGGACCTTTTGGGGAAGTCCTTCCTTCTATCCTCAGGCAGCAGCTTTGGAAATCAACCCACTGAAGAGCTTCCTCATGAAGGGTTATGGGTTGTTTTCAGCTGAGCTTTTTATGGCCACGGAGGGAAGGAAGAGAGGCTCAGCAAAAAGGGTTCAATCAGCTGGGCCTTGCACCGATTAGCCATTTGGCCAGCTTCTCCATTGTGCTTGTCCCAGAAGAAGAAGGCACTTGTTGATGGAGTGCCCTTTGTCAAAGGAAGCTTTGTGAAGCTCAGGCTTCTCCTGAAGTCCATGGTTCAGATCAGCAGGCGGCTTTTTGAGTGTCGTAATGAATGATGCCTCCAGCAAGCCAAATAGCCTGGGGACCTGTGGCCATTTAGCCTTGAAGCCATGTAGTCAGGCTCCTAGCTACCAAAAACCGAAACCAACCAACCCTGGGAAAGTTGCAAACCCTTGAGTAGTTCAGGAAAAGGAAGTTGGAGCGCAGCTGAGTGGCTCAGTGGACAGAGAGCTGGGCCTCAAGACCAGAGGTCGTAGGTTCGAATCTGACCCCAGACTTTTCTTCATTTTCTAACTCTGGGCAAGTACTACAAGCCAACAAAAATCTGTACTTTCTATTACTGCTGTCAACATTTGCTTTTGGAGTCACTGTGTCTCATTCATCACTTCCATGATGGCTCTTTGAAAATGGAATATCTAAAGGCGACTATTACTGAGTCACAGCAGAGTTGTAGTTTGAGATTATGTCCTTTTGTTCGTGATCCATAACTTCAATTTCCATACAAAGTTCCTCAATGAACACTTAAATTGATCGTGAGAAGCATTGATCATGAGATATTGTAAAGAATCCTAAGGGGGTGGGTGGGCGGCTGGGTAGCTCAGTGGATTGGGCGGCTGGGTAGCTCAGTGGATTGAGAGCCAAGCCTAGAGGTGGGAGGTCCTAGGTTCGAATCCGGCCTCAGCCACTTCCCAGCTGTGTGAACCTGGGCAAGTCACTTGACCCCCATTGCCTAGCCCTTACCACTCTTCTGCCTTGGAGCCAATACACAGTATATATATATATATATATACATATATATACATATACATATACATACATATACATATACATATACATATATATATATAATATACAGTATATATATAAGGGTTTAAAAAAAAGAAATAACTTGACTGGCATCGATGAATAGAATTAACATTTTAAAACAATATAATTAACATCTAAAAGAAAAAAATATTCATCCTGGGGTTGAGAAATCCCTTTAATATTAAAAATAGAAGCCAAGAAAGGAATTATTATTGGACATCCCTCTCAGGCAATGGAAATGATAGAAATCTCTCCACTACCTGTCTGGCTCTATGACCAGAGGTGGCAGTTCCAATTTTGCTCCCCAAGGAAGTTCTTTCCTATTGTCAAGCTGGTCTCTGCTGGTATCCTCCTTATGCAGTTCCACCTGTTGAGCTCTATTCAGATCGGAGCCATCCTGGGACCACAAAGAGAGCTGGGTAAGAGCAGGTGTGGATACAGCATGGACTCTTTCTTTAGTTCAGGTACCTCCCTGGGGACCTTTTGGGGAAGTCCTTCCTTCTATCCTCAGGCAGCAGCTTTGGAAATCAACCCACTGAAGAGCTTCCTCATGAAGGGTTATGGGTTGTTTTCAGCTGAGCTTTTTATGGCCACGGAGGGAAGGAAGAGAGGCTCAGCAAAAAGGGTTGAATCAGCTGGGCCTTGCACCGATTAGCCATTTGGCCAGCTTCTCCATTGTGCTTGTCCCAGAAGAAGAAGGCACTTGTTGATGGAGTGCCCTTTGTCAAAGGAAGCGTTGTGAAGCTCAGGCTTCTCCTGAAGTCCATGGTTCAGATCAGCAGGCGGCTTTTTGAGTGTCGTAATGAATGATGCCTCCAGCAAGCCAAATAGCCTGGGGACCTGTGGCCATTTAGCCTTGAAGCCATGTAGTCAGGCTCCTAGCTACCAAAAACCGAAACCAACCAACCCTGGGAAAGTTGCAAACCCTTGAGTAGTTCAGTAAAAGGAAGTTGCAGCGCAGCTGAGTGGCTCAGTGGACAGAGAGCTGGGCCTCAAGACCAGAGGTCGTAGGTTCGAATCTGACCCCAGACTTTTCTTCATTTTCTAACTCTGGGCAAGTACTACAAGCCAACAAAAATCTGTACTTTCTATTACTGCTGTCAACATTTGCTTTTGGAGTCACTGTGTCTCATTCATCACTTCCATGATGGCTCTTTGAAAATGGAATATCTAAAGGCGACTATTACTGAGTCACAGCAGAGTTGTAGTTTGAGATTATGTCCTTTTGTTCGTGATCCATAACTTCAATTTCCATACAAAGTTCCTCAATGAACACTTAAATTGATCGTGAGAAGCATTGATCATGAGATATTGTAAAGAATCCTAAGGGGGTGGGTGGGCGGCTGGGTAGCTCAGTGGATTGAGAGCCAAGCCTAGAGGTGGGAGGTCCTAGGTTCGAATCCGGCCTCAGCCACTTCCCAGCTGTGTGAACCTGGGCAAGTCACTTGACCCCCATTGCCTAGCCCTTACCACTCTTCTGCCTTGGAGCCAATACACAGTATATATATATATATATATACATATATATACATATACATATACATACATATACATATACATATACATATATATATAATATACAGTATATATATAAGGGTTTAAAAAAAAGAAATAACTTGACTGGCATCGATGAATAGAATTAACATTTTAAAACAATATAATTAACATCTAAAAGAAAAAAATATTCATCCTGGGGTTGAGAAATCCCTTTAATATTAAAAATAGAAGCCAAGAAAGGAATTATTATTGGACATCCCTCTCAGGCAATGGAAATGATAGAAATCTCTCCACTACCTGTCTGGCTCTATGACCAGAGGTGGCAGTTCCAATTTTGCTCCCCAAGGAAGTTCTTTCCTATTGTCAAGCTGGTCTCTGCTGGTATCCTCCTTATGCAGTTCCACCTGTTGAGCTCTATTCAGATCGGAGCCATCCTGGGACCACAAAGAGAGCTGGGTAAGAGCAGGTGTGGATACAGCATGGACTCTTTCTTTAGTTCAGGTACCTCCCTGGGGACCTTTTGGGGAAGTCCTTCCTTCTATCCTCAGGCAGCAGCTTTGGAAATCAACCCACTGAAGAGCTTCCTCATGAAGGGTTATGGGTTGTTTTCAGCTGAGCTTTTTATGGCCACGGAGGGAAGGAAGAGAGGCTTAGCAAAAAGGGTTCAATCAGGTGGGCCTTGCACCGATTAGCCATTTGGCCAGCTTCTCCATTGTGCTTGTCCCAGAAGAAGAAGGCACTTGTTGATGGAGTGCCCTTTGTCAAAGGAAGCTTTGTGAAGCTCAGGCTTCTCCTGAAGTCCATGGTTCAGATCACAGGCGGCTTTTTGAGTGTCGTAATGAATGATGCCTCCAGCAAGCCAAATAGCCTGGGGACCTGTGGCCATTTAGCCTTGAAGCCATGTAGTCAGGCTCCTAGCTACCAAAAACCGAAACCAACCAACCCTGGGAAAGTTGCAAACCCTTGAGTAGTTCAGTAAAAGGAAGTTGCAGCGCAGCTGAGTGGCTCAGTGGACAGAGAGCTGGGCCTCAAGACCAGAGGTCGTAGGTTCGAATCTGACCCCAGACTTTTCTTCATTTTCTAACTCTGGGCAAGTACTACAAGCCAACAAAAATCTGTACTTTCTATTACTGCTGTCAACATTTGCTTTTGGAGTCACTGTGTCTCATTCATCACTTCCATGATGGCTCTTTGAAAATGGAATATCTAAAGGCGACTATTACTGAGTCACAGCAGAGTTGTAGTTTGAGATTATGTCCTTTTGTTCGTGATCCATAACTTCAATTTCCATACAAAGTTCCTCAATGAACACTTAAATTGATCGTGAGAAGCATTTATCATTAGATATTGTAAAGAATCCTAAGGGGGTGGGTGGGCGGCTGGGTAGCTCAGTGGATTGGGCGGCTGGGTAGCTCAGTGGATTGAGAGCCAAGCCTAGAGGTGGGAGGTCCTAGGTTCGAATCCGGCCTCAGCCACTTCCCAGCTGTGTGAACCTGGGCAAGTCACTTGACCCCCATTGCCTAGCCCTTACCACTCTTCTGCCTTGGAGCCAATACACAGTATATATATATATATATACATATATATACATATACATATACATACATATACATATACATATACATATATATATATAATATACAGTATATATATAAGGGTTTAAAAAAAAGAAATAACTTGACTGGCAACGATGAATAGAATTAACATTTTAAAACAATATAATTAACATCTAAAAGAAAAAAATATTCATCCTGGGGTTGAGAAATCCCTTTAATATTAAAAATAGAAGCCAAGAAAGGAATTATTATTGGACATCCCTCTCAGGCAATGGAAATGATAGAAATCTCTCCACTACCTGTCTGGCTCTATGACCAGAGGTGGCAGTTCCAATTTTGCTCCCCAAGGAAGTTCTTTCCTATTGTCAAGCTGGTCTCTGCTGGTATCCTCCTTATGCAGTTCCACCTGTTGAGCTCTATTCAGATCGGAGCCATCCTGGGACCACAAAGAGAGCTGGGTAAGAGCAGGTGTGGATACAGCATGGACTCTTTCTTTAGTTCAGGTACCTCCCTGGGGACCTTTTGGGGAAGTCCTTCCTTCTATCCTCAGGCAGCAGCTTTGGAAATCAACCCACTGAAGAGCTTCCTCATGAAGGGTTATGGGTTGTTTTCAGCTGAGCTTTTTATGGCCACGGAGGGAAGGAAGAGAGGCTCAGCAAAAAGGGTTCAATCAGCTGGGCCTTGCACCGATTAGCCATTTGGCCAGCTTCTCCATTGTGCTTGTCCCAGAAGAAGAAGGCACTTGTTGATGGAGTGCCCTTTGTCAAAGGAAGCGTTGTGAAGCTCAGGCTTCTCCTGAAGTCCATGGTTCAGATCAGCAGGCGGCTTTTTGAGTGTCGTAATGAATGATGCCTCCAGCAAGCCAAATAGCCTGGGGACCTGTGGCCATTTAGCCTTGAAGCCATGTAGTCAGGCTCCTAGCTACCAAAAACCGAAACCAACCAACCCTGGGAAAGTTGCAAACCCTTGAGTAGTTCAGTAAAAGGAAGTTGCAGCGCAGCTGAGTGGCTCAGTGGACAGAGAGCTGGGCCTCAAGACCAGAGGTCGTAGGTTCGAATCTGACCCCAGACTTTTCTTCATTTTCTAACTCTGGGCAAGTACTACAAGCCAACAAAAATCTGTACTTTCTATTACTGCTGTCAACATTTGCTTTTGGAGTCACTGTGTCTCATTCATCACTTCCATGATGGCTCTTTGAAAATGGAATATCTAAAGGCGACTATTACTGAGTCACAGCAGAGTTGTAGTTTGAGATTATGTCCTTTTGTTCGTGATCCATAACTTCAATTTCCATACAAAGTTCCTCAATGAACACTTAAATTGATCGTGAGAAGCATTGATCATGAGATATTGTAAAGAATCCTAAGGGGGTAGGTGGGCGGCTGGGTATGTCAGTGGATTGAGAGCCAAGCCTAGAGGTGGGAGGTCCTAGGTTCGAATCCGGCATCAGCCACTTCCCAGCTGTGTGAACCTGGGCAAGTCACTTGACCCCCATTGCCTAGCCCTTACCACTCTTCTGCCTTGGAGCCAATACACAGTATATATATATATATATATATATACATATATACATATACATATACATACATATACATATACATATACATATATATATAATATACAGTATATATATAAGGGTTTAAAAAAAAGAAATAACTTGACTGGCATCGATGAATAGAATTAACATTTTAAAACAATATAATTAACATCTAAAAGAAAAAAATATTCATCCTGGGGTTGAGAAATCCCTTTAATATTAAAAATAGAAGCCAAGAAAGGAATTATTATTGGACATCCCTCTCAGGCAATGGAAATGATAGAAATCTCTCCACTACCTGTCTGGCTCTATGACCAGAGGTGGCAGTTCCAATTTTGCTCCCCAAGGAAGTTCTTTCCTATTGTCAAGCTGGTCTCTGCTGGTATCCTCCTTATGCAGTTCCACCTGTTGAGCTCTATTCAGATCGGGGCCATCCTGGGACCACAAAGAGAGCTGGGTAAGAGCAGGTGTGGATACAGCATGGACTCTTTCTTTAGTTCAGGTACCTCCCTGGGGACCTTTTGGGGAAGTCCTTCCTTCTATCCTCAGGCAGCAGCTTTGGAAATCAACCCACTGAAGAGCTTCCTCATGAAGGGTTATGGGTTGTTTTCAGCTGAGCTTTTTATGGCCACGGAGGGAAGGAAGAGAGGCTCAGCAAAAAGGGTTCAATCAGCTGGGCCTTGCACCGATTAGCCATTTGGCCAGCTTCTCCATTGTGCTTGTCCCAGAAGAAGAAGGCACTTGTTGATGGAGTGCCCTTTGTCAAAGGAAGCTTTGTGAAGCTCAGGCTTCTCCTGAAGTCCATGGTTCAGATCACAGGCGGCTTTTTGAGTGTCGTAATGAATGATGCCTCCAGCAAGCCAAATAGCCTGGGGACCTGTGGCCATTTAGCCTTGAAGCCATGTAGTCAGGCTCCTAGCTACCAAAAACCGAAACCAACCAACCCTGGGAAAGTTGCAAACCCTTGAGTAGTTCAGTAAAAGGAAGTTGCAGCGCAGCTGAGTGGCTCAGTGGACAGAGAGCTGGGCCTCAAGACCAGAGGTCGTAGGTTCGAATCTGACCCCAGACTTTTCTTCATTTTCTAACTCTGGGCAAGTACTACAAGCCAACAAAAATCTGTACTTTCTATTACTGCTGTCAACATTTGCTTTTGGAGTCACTGTGTCTCATTCATCACTTCCATGATGGCTCTTTGAAAATGGAATATCTAAAGGCGACTATTACTGAGTCACAGCAGAGTTGTAGTTTGAGATTATGTCCTTTTGTTCGTGATCCATAACTTCAATTTCCATACAAAGTTCCTCAATGAACACTTAAATTGATCGTGAGAAGCATTGATCATGAGATATTGTAAAGAATCCTAAGGGGGTGGGTGGGCGGCTGGGTAGCTCAGTGGATTGGGCGGCTGGGTAGCTCAGTGGATTGAGAGCCAAGCCTAGAGGTGGGAGGTCCTAGGTTCGAATCCGGCCTCAGCCACTTCCCAGCTGTGTGAACCTGGGCAAGTCACTTGACCCCCATTGCCTAGCCCTTACCACTCTTCTGCCTTGGAGCCAATACACAGTATATATATATATATATATACATATATATACATATACATATACATACATATACATATACATATACATATATATATAATATACAGTATATATATAAGGGTTTAAAAAAAAGAAATAACTTGACTGGCATCGATGAATAGAATTAACATTTTAAAACAATATAATTAACATCTAAAAGAAAAAAATATTCATCCTGGGGTTGAGAAATCCCTTTAATATTAAAAATAGAAGCCAAGAAAGGAATTATTATTGGACATCCCTCTCAGGCAATGGAAATGATAGAAATCTCTCCACTACCTGTCTGGCTCTATGACCAGAGGTGGCAGTTCCAATTTTGCTCCCCAAGGAAGTTCTTTCCTATTGTCAAGCTGGTCTCTGCTGGTATCCTCCTTATGCAGTTCCACCTGTTGAGCTCTATTCAGATCGGAGCCATCCTGGGACCACAAAGAGAGCTGGGTAAGAGCAGGTGTGGATACAGCATGGACTCTTTCTTTAGTTCAGGTACCTCCCTGGGGACCTTTTGGGGAAGTCCTTCCTTCTATCCTCAGGCAGCAGCTTTGGAAATCAACCCACTGAAGAGCTTCCTCATGAAGGGTTATGGGTTGTTTTCAGCTGAGCTTTTTATGGCCACGGAGGGAAGGAAGAGAGGCTCAGCAAAAAGGGTTCAATCAGCTGGGCCTTGCACCGATTAGCCATTTGGCCAGCTTCTCCATTGTGCTTGTCCCAGAAGAAGAAGGCACTTGTTGATGGAGTGCCCTTTGTCAAAGGAAGCGTTGTGAAGCTCAGGCTTCTCCTGAAGTCCATGGTTCAGATCAGCAGGCGGCTTTTTGAGTGTCGTAATGAATGATGCCTCCAGCAAGCCAAATAGCCTGGGGACCTGTGGCCATTTAGCCTTGAAGCCATGTAGTCAGGCTCCTAGCTACCAAAAACCGAAACCAACCAACCCTGGGAAAGTTGCAAACCCTTGAGTAGTTCAGTAAAAGGAAGTTGCAGCGCAGCTGAGTGGCTCAGTGGACAGAGAGCTGGGCCTCAAGACCAGAGGTCGTAGGTTCGAATCTGACCCCAGACTTTTCTTCATTTTCTAACTCTGGGCAAGTACTACAAGCCAACAAAAATCTGTACTTTCTATTACTGCTGTCAACATTTGCTTTTGGAGTCACTGTGTCTCATTCATCACTTCCATGATGGCTCTTTGAAAATGGAATATCTAAAGGCGACTATTACTGAGTCACAGCAGAGTTGTAGTTTGAGATTATGTCCTTTTGTTCGTGATCCATAACTTCAATTTCCATACAAAGTTCCTCAATGAACACTTAAATTGATCGTGAGAAGCATTGATCATGAGATATTGTAAAGAATCCTAAGGGGGTGGGTGGGCGGCTGGGTAGCTCAGTGGATTGAGAGCCAAGCCTAGAGGTGGGAGGTCCTAGGTTCGAATCCGGCCTCAGCCACTTCCCAGCTGTGTGAACCTGGGCAAGTCACTTGACCCCCATTGCCTAGCCCTTACCACTCTTCTGCCTTGGAGCCAATACACAGTATATATATATATATATATACATATATATACATATACATATACATACATATACATATACATATACATATATATATAATATACAGTATATATATAAGGGTTTAAAAAAAAGAAATAACTTGACTGGCATCGATGAATAGAATTAACATTTTAAAACAATATAATTAACATCTAAAAGAAAAAAATATTCATCCTGGGGTTGAGAAATCCCTTTAATATTAAAAATAGAAGCCAAGAAAGGAATTATTATTGGACATCCCTCTCAGGCAATGGAAATGATAGAAATCTCTCCACTACCTGTCTGGCTCTATGACCAGAGGTGGCAGTTCCAATTTTGCTCCCCAAGGAAGTTCTTTCCTATTGTCAAGCTGCTCTCTGCTGGTATCCTCCTTATGCAGTTCCACCTGTTGAGCTCTATTCAGATCGGAGCCATCCTGGGACCACAAAGAGAGCTGGGTAAGAGCAGGTGTGGATACAGCATGGACTCTTTCTTTAGTTCAGGTACCTCCCTGGGGACCTTTTGGGGAAGTCCTTCCTTCTATCCTCAGGCAGCAGCTTTGGAAATCAACCCACTGAAGAGCTTCCTCATGAAGGGTTATGGGTTGTTTTCAGCTGAGCTTTTTATGGCCACGGAGGGAAGGAAGAGAGGCTCAGCAAAAAGGGTTCAATCAGGTGGGCCTTGCACCGATTAGCCATTTGGCCAGCTTCTCCATTGTGCTTGTCCCAGAAGAAGAAGGCACTTGTTGATGGAGTGCCCTTTGTCAAAGGAAGCTTTGTGAAGCTCAGGCTTCTCCTGAAGTCCATGGTTCAGATCACAGGCGGCTTTTTGAGTGTCGTAATGAATGATGCCTCCAGCAAGCCAAATAGCCTGGGGACCTGTGGCCATTTAGCCTTGAAGCCATGTAGTCAGGCTCCTAGCTACCAAAAACCGAAACCAACCAACCCTGGGAAAGTTGCAAACCCTTGAGTAGTTCAGTAAAAGGAAGTTGCAGCTCAGCTGAGTGGCTCAGTGGACAGAGAGCTGGGCCTCAAGACCAGAGGTCGTAGGTTCGAATCTGACCCCAGACTTTTCTTCATTTTCTAACTCTGGGCAAGTACTACAAGCCAACAAAAATCTGTACTTTCTATTACTGCTGTCAACATTTGCTTTTGGAGTCACTGTGTCTCATTCATCACTTCCATGATGGCTCTTTGAAAATGGAATATCTAAAGGCGACTATTACTGAGTCACAGCAGAGTTGTAGTTTGAGATTATGTCCTTTTGTTCGTGATCCATAACTTCAATTTCCATACAAAGTTCCTCAATGAACACTTAAATTGATCGTGAGAAGCATTTATCATTAGATATTGTAAAGAATCCTAAGGGGGTGGGTGGGCGGCTGGGTAGCTCAGTGGATTGGGCGGCTGGGTAGCTCAGTGGATTGAGAGCCAAGCCTAGAGGTGGGAGGTCCTAGGTTCGAATCCGGCCTCAGCCACTTCCCAGCTGTGTGAACCTGGGCAAGTCACTTGACCCCCATTGCCTAGCCCTTACCACTCTTCTGCCTTGGAGCCAATACACAGTATATATATATATATATACATATATATACATATACATATACATACATATACATATACATATACATATATATATAATATACAGTATATATATAAGGGTTTAAAAAAAAGAAATAACTTGACTGGCATCGATGAATAGAATTAACATTTTAAAACAATATAATTAACATCTAAAAGAAAAAAATATTCATCCTGGGGTTGAGAAATCCCTTTAATATTAAAAATAGAAGCCAAGAAAGGAATTATTATTGGACATCCCTCTCAGGCAATGGAAATGATAGAAATCTCTCCACTACCTGTCTGGCTCTATGACCAGAGGTGGCAGTTCCAATTTTGCTCCCCAAGGAAGTTCTTTCCTATTGTCAAGCTGGTCTCTGCTGGTATCCTCCTTATGCAGTTCCACCCGTTGAGCTCTATTCAGATCGGGGCCATCCTGGGACCACAAAGAGAGCTGGGTAAGAGCAGGTGTGGATACAGCATGGACTCTTTCTTTAGTTCAGGTACCTCCCTGGGGACCTTTTGGGGAAGTCCTTCCTTCTATCCTCAGGCAGCAGCTTTGGAAATCAACCCACTGAAGAGCTTCCTCATGAAGGGTTATGGGTTGTTTTCAGCTGAGCTTTTTATGGCCACGGAGGGAAGGAAGAGAGGCTCAGCAAAAAGGGTTCAATCAGCTGGGCCTTGCACCGATTAGCCATTTGGCCAGCTTCTCCATTGTGCTTGTCCCAGAAGAAGAAGGCACTTGTTGATGGAGTGCCCTTTGTCAAAGGAAGCTTTGTGAAGCTCAGGCTTCTCCTGAAGTCCATGGTTCAGATCAGCAGGCGGCTTTTTGAGTGTCGTAATGAATGATGCCTCCAGCAAGCCAAATAGCCTGGGGACCTGTGGCCATTTAGCCTTGAAGCCATGTAGTCAGGCTCCTAGCTACCAAAAACCGAAACCAACCAACCCTGGGAAAGTTGCAAACCCTTGAGTAGTTCAGTAAAAGGAAGTTGCAGCGCAGCTGAGTGGCTCAGTGGACAGAGAGCTGGGCCTCAAGACCAGAGGTCGTAGGTTCGAATCTGACCCCAGACTTTTCTTCATTTTCTAACTCTGGGCAAGTACTACAAGCCAACAAAAATCTGTACTTTCTATTACTGCTGTCAACATTTGCTTTTGGAGTCACTGTGTCTCATTCATCACTTCCATGATGGCTCTTTGAAAATGGAATATCTAAAGGCGACTATTACTGAGTCACAGCAGAGTTGTAGTTTGAGATTATGTCCTTTTGTTCGTGATCCATAACTTCAATTTCCATACAAAGTTCCTCAATGAACACTTAAATTGATCGTGAGAAGCATTTATCATTAGATATTGTAAAGAATCCTAAGGGGGTGGGTGGGCGGCTGGGTAGCTCAGTGGATTGGGCGGCTGGGTAGCTCAGTGGATTGAGAGCCAAGCCTAGAGGTGGGAGGTCCTAGGTTCGAATCCGGCCTCAGCCACTTCCCAGCTGTGTGAACCTGGGCAAGTCACTTGACCCCCATTGCCTAGCCCTTACCACTCTTCTGCCTTGGAGCCAATACACAGTATATATATATATATATATATATATATATACATATATATACATATACATATACATACATATACATATACATATACATATACATATATATATAATATACAGTATATATATAAGGGTTTAAAAAAAAGAAATAACTTGACTGGCATCGATGAATAGAATTAACATTTTAAAACAATATAATTAACATCTAAAAGAAAAAAATATTCATCCTGGGGTTGAGAAATTCCTTTAATATTAAAAATAGAAGCCAAGAAAGGAATTATTATTGGACATCCCTCTCAGGCAATGGAAATGATAGAAATCTCTCCACTACCTGTCTGGCTCTATGACCAGAGGTGGCAGTTCCAATTTTGCTCCCCAAGGAAGTTCTTTCCTATTGTCAAGCTGGTCTCTGCTGGTATCCTCCTTATGCAGTTCCACCTGTTGAGCTCTATTCAGATCGGAGCCATCCTGGGACCACAAAGAGAGCTGGGTAAGAGCAGGTGTGGATACAGCATGGACTCTTTCTTTAGTTCAGGTACCTCCCTGGGGACCTTTTGGGGAAGTCCTTCCTTCTATCCTCAGGCAGCAGCTTTGGAAATCAACCCACTGAAGAGCTTCCTCATGAAGGGTTATGGCTTGTTTTCAGCTGAGCTTTTTATGGCCACGGAGGGAAGGAAGAGAGGCTCAGCAAAAAGGGTTCAATCAGGTGGGCCTTGCACCGATTAGCCATTTGGCCAGCTTCTCCATTGTGCTTGTCCCAGAAGAAGAAGGCACTTGTTGATGGAGTGCCCTTTGTCAAAGGAAGCTTTGTGAAGCTCAGGCTTCTCCTGAAGTCCATGGTTCAGATCAGCAGGCGGCTTTTTGAGTGTCGTAATGAATGATGCCTCCAGCAAGCCAAATAGCCTGGGGACCTGTGGCCATTTAGCCTTGAAGCCATGTAGTCAGGCTCCTAGCTACCAAAAACCGAAACCAACCAACCCTGGGAAAGTTGCAAACCCTTGAGTAGTTCAGTAAAAGGAAGTTGCAGCGCAGCTGAGTGGCTCAGTGGACAGAGAGCTGGGCCTCAAGACCAGAGGTCGTAGGTTCGAATCTGACCCCAGACTTTTCTTCATTTTCTAACTCTGGGCAAGTACTACAAGCCAACAAAAATCTGTACTTTCTATTACTGCTGTCAACATTTGCTTTTGGAGTCACTGTGTCTCATTCATCACTTCCATGATGGCTCTTTGAAAATGGAATATCTAAAGGCGACTATTACTGAGTCACAGCAGAGTTGTAGTTTGAGATTATGTCCTTTTGTTCGTGATCCATAACTTCAATTTCCATACAAAGTTCCTCAATGAACACTTAAATTGATCGTGAGAAGCATTTATCATTAGATATTGTAAAGAATCCTAAGGGGGTGGGTGGGCGGCTGGGTAGCTCAGTGGATTGGGCGGCTGGGTAGCTCAGTGGATTGAGAGCCAAGCCTAGAGGTGGGAGGTCCTAGGTTCGAATCCGGCCTCAGCCACTTCCCAGCTGTGTGAACCTGGGCAAGTCACTTGACACCCATTGCCCAGCCCTTACCACTCTTCTGCCTTGGAGCCAATACACAGTATATATATATATATATATATATATATACATATATATACATATACATATACATATACATACATATACATATACATATATATAAAATATACAGTATATATATAAGGGTTTAAAAAAAAGAAATAACTTGACTGGCATCGATGAATAGAATTAACATTTTAAAACAATATAATTAACATCTAAAAGAAAAAAATATTCATCCTGGGGTTGAGAAATCCCTTTAATATTAAAAATAGAAGCCAAGAAAGGAATTATTATTGGACATCCCTCTCAGGCAATGGAAATGATAGAAATCTCTCCACTACCTGTCTGGCTCTATGACCAGAGGTGGCAGTTCCAATTTTGCTCCCCAAGGAAGTTCTTTCCTATTGTCAAGCTGGTCTCTGCTGGTATCCTCCTTATGCAGTTCCACCTGTTGAGCTCTATTCAGATCGGAGCCATCCTGGGACCACAAAGAGAGCTGGGTAAGAGCAGGTGTGGATACAGCATGGACTCTTTCTTTAGTTCAGGTACCTCCCTGGGGACCTTTTGGGGAAGTCCTTCCTTCTATCCTCAGGCAGCAGCTTTGGAAATCAACCCACTGAAGAGCTTCCTCATGAAGGGTTATGGGTTGTTTTCAGCTGAGCTTTTTATGGCCACGGAGGGAAGGAAGAGAGGCTCAGCAAAAAGGGTTCAATCAGGTGGGCCTTGCACCGATTAGCCATTTGGCCAGCTTCTCCATTGTGCTTGTCCCAGAAGAAGAAGGCACTTGTTGATGGAGTGCCCTTTGTCAAAGGAAGCTTTGTGAAGCTCAGGCTTCTCCTGAAGTCCATGGTTCAGATCAGCAGGCGGCTTTTTGAGTGTCGTAATGAATGATGCCTCCAGCAAGCCAAATAGCCTGGGGACCTGTGGCCATTTAGCCTTGAAGCCATGTAGTCAGGCTCCTAGCTACCAAAAACCAAAACCAACCAACCCTGGGAAAGTTGCAAACCCTTGAGTAGTTCAGTAAAAGGAAGTTGCAGCGCAGCTGAGTGGCTCAGTGGACAGAGAGCTGGGCCTCAAGACCAGAGGTCGTAGGTTCGAATCTGACCCCAGACTTTTCTTCATTTTCTAACTCTGGGCAAGTACTACAAGCCAACAAAAATCTGTACTTTCTATTACTGCTGTCAACATTTGCTTTTGGAGTCACTGTGTCTCATTCATCACTTCCATGATGGCTCTTTGAAAATGGAATATCTAAAGGCGACTATTACTGAGTCACAGCAGAGTTGTAGTTTGAGATTATGTCCTTTTGTTCGTGATCCATAACTTCAATTTCCATACAAAGTTCCTCAATGAACACTTAAATTGATCGTGAGAAGCATTGATCATGAGATATTGTAAAGAATCCTAAGGGGGTGGGTGGGCGGCTGGGTATCTCAGTGGATTGAGAGCCAAGCCTAGAGGTGGGAGGTCCTAGGTTCGAATCCGGCCTCAGCCACTTCCCAGCTGTGTGAACCTGGGCAAGTCACTTGACCCCCATTGCCTAGCCCTTACCACTCTTCTGCCTTGGAGCCAATACACAGTATATATATATATATATATATACATATATATACATATACATATACATACATATACATATACATATACATATATATAATATACAGTATATATATAAGGGTTTAAAAAAAAGAAATAACTTGACTGGCATCGATGAATAGAATTAACATTTTAAAACAATATAATTAACATCTAAAAGAAAAAAATATTCATCCTGGGGTTGAGAAATCCCTTTAATATTAAAAATAGAAGCCAAGAAAGGAATTATTATTGGACATCCCTCTCAGGCAATGGAAATGATAGAAATCTCTCCACTACCTGTCTGGCTCTATGACCATAGGTGGCAGTTCCAATTTTGCTCCCCAAGGAAGTTCTTTCCTATTGTCAAGCTGGTCTCTGCTGGTATCCTCCTTATGCAGTTCCACCTGTTGAGCTCTATTCAGATCGGAGCCATCCTGGGACCACAAAGAGAGCTGGGTAAGAGCAGGTGTGGATACAGCATGGACTCTTTCTTTAGTTCAGGTACCTCCCTGGGGACCTTTTGGGGAAGTCCTTCCTTCTATCCTCAGGCAGCAGCTTTGGAAATCAACCCACTGAAGAGCTTCCTCATGAAGGGTTATGGGTTGTTTTCAGCTGAGCTTTTTATGGCCACGGAGGGAAGGAAGAGAGGCTCAGCAAAAAGGGTTCAATCAGCTGGGCCTTGCACCGATTAGCCATTTGGCCAGCTTCTCCATTGTGCTTGTCCCAGAAGAAGAAGGCACTTGTTGATGGAGTGCCCTTTGTCAAAGGAAGCTTTGTGAAGCTCAGGCTTCTCCTGAAGTCCATGGTTCAGATCAGCAGGCGGCTTTTTGAGTGTCGTAATGAATGATGCCTCCAGCAAGCCAAATAGCCTGGGGACCTGTGGCCATTTAGCCTTGAAGCCATGTAGTCAGGCTCCTAGCTACCAAAAACCGAAACCAACCAACCCTGGGAAAGTTGCAAACCCTTGAGTAGTTCAGTAAAAGGAAGTTGCAGCGCAGCTGAGTGGCTCAGTGGACAGAGAGCTGGGCCTCAAGACCAGAGGTCGTAGGTTCGAATCTGACCCCAGACTTTTCTTCATTTTCTAACTCTGGGCAAGTACTACAAGCCAACAAAAATCTGTACTTTCTATTACTGCTGTCAACATTTGCTTTTGGAGTCACTGTGTCTCATTCATCACTTCCATGATGGCTCTTTGAAAATGGAATATCTAAAGGCGACTATTACTGAGTCACAGCAGAGTTGTAGTTTGAGATTATGTCCTTTTGTTCGTGATCCATAACTTCAATTTCCATACAAAGTTCCTCAATGAACACTTAAATTGATCGTGAGAAGCATTTATCATTAGATATTGTAAAGAATCCTAAGGGGGTGGGTGGGCGGCTGGGTAGCTCAGTGGATTGGGCGGCTGGGTAGCTCAGTGGATTGAGAGCCAAGCCTAGAGGTGGGAGGTCCTAGGTTCGAATCCGGCCTCAGCCACTTCCCAGCTGTGTGAACCTGGGCAAGTCACTTGACCCCCATTGCCTAGCCCTTACCACTCTTCTGCCTTGGAGCCAATACACAGTATATATATATATATATATATATATATATACATATATATACATATACATATACATACATATACATATACATATACATATACATATATATATAATATACAGTATATATATAAGGGTTTAAAAAAAAGAAATAACTTGACTGGCATCGATGAATAGAATTAACATTTTAAAACAATATAATTAACATCTAAAAGAAAAAAATATTCATCCTGGGGTTGAGAAATCCCTTTAATATTAAAAATAGAAGCCAAGAAAGGAATTATTATTGGACATCCCTCTCAGGCAATGGAAATGATAGAAATCTCTCCACTACCTGTCTGGCTCTATGACCAGAGGTGGCAGTTCCAATTTTGCTCCCCAAGGAAGTTCTTTCCTATTGTCAAGCTGGTCTCTGCTGGTATCCTCCTTATGCAGTTCCACCTGTTGAGCTCTATTCAGATCGGAGCCATCCTGGGACCACAAAGAGAGCTGGGTAAGAGCAGGTGTGGATACAGCATGGACTCTTTCTTTAGTTCAGGTACCTCCCTGGGGACCTTTTGGGGAAGTCCTTCCTTCTATCCTCAGGCAGCAGCTTTGGAAATCAACCCACTGAAGAGCTTCCTCATGAAGGGTTATGGCTTGTTTTCAGCTGAGCTTTTTATGGCCACGGAGGGAAGGAAGAGAGGCTCAGCAAAAAGGGTTCAATCAGGTGGGCCTTGCACCGATTAGCCATTTGGCCAGCTTCTCCATTGTGCTTGTCCCAGAAGAAGAAGGCACTTGTTGATGGAGTGCCCTTTGTCAAAGGAAGCTTTGTGAAGCTCAGGCTTCTCCTGAAGTCCATGGTTCAGATCAGCAGGCGGCTTTTTGAGTGTCGTAATGAATGATGCCTCCAGCAAGCCAAATAGCCTGGGGACCTGTGGCCATTTAGCCTTGAAGCCATGTAGTCAGGCTCCTAGCTACCAAAAACCGAAACCAACCAACCCTGGGAAAGTTGCAAACCCTTGAGTAGTTCAGTAAAAGGAAGTTGCAGCGCAGCTGAGTGGCTCAGTGGACAGAGAGCTGGGCCTCAAGACCAGAGGTCGTAGGTTCGAATCTGACCCCAGACTTTTCTTCATTTTCTAACTCTGGGCAAGTACTACAAGCCAACAAAAATCTGTACTTTCTATTACTGCTGTCAACATTTGCTTTTGGAGTCACTGTGTCTCATTCATCACTTCCATGATGGCTCTTTGAAAATGGAATATCTAAAGGCGACTATTACTGAGTCACAGCAGAGTTGTAGTTTGAGATTATGTCCTTTTGTTCGTGATCCATAACTTCAATTTCCATACAAAGTTCCTCAATGAACACTTAAATTGATCGTGAGAAGCATTTATCATTAGATATTGTAAAGAATCCTAAGGGGGTGGGTGGGCGGCTGGGTAGCTCAGTGGATTGGGCGGCTGGGTAGCTCAGTGGATTGAGAGCCAAGCCTAGAGGTGGGAGGTCCTAGGTTCGAATCCGGCCTCAGCCACTTCCCAGCTGTGTGAACCTGGGCAAGTCACTTGACACCCATTGCCCAGCCCTTACCACTCTTCTGCCTTGGAGCCAATACACAGTATATATATATATATATATATATATATATATACATATATATACATATACATATACATATACATACATATACATATACATATATATAAAATATACAGTATATATATAAGGGTTTAAAAAAAAGAAATAACTTGACTGGCATCGATGAATAGAATTAACATTTTAAAACAATATAATTAACATCTAAAAGAAAAAAATATTCATCCTGGGGTTGAGAAATCCCTTTAATATTAAAAATAGAAGCCAAGAAAGGAATTATTATTGGACATCCCTCTCAGGCAATGGAAATGATAGAAATCTCTCCACTACCTGTCTGGCTCTATGACCAGAGGTGGCAGTTCCAATTTTGCTCCCCAAGGAAGTTCTTTCCTATTGTCAAGCTGGTCTCTGCTGGTATCCTCCTTATGCAGTTCCACCTGTTGAGCTCTATTCAGATCGGAGCCATCCTGGGACCACAAAGAGAGCTGGGTAAGAGCAGGTGTGGATACAGCATGGACTCTTTCTTTAGTTCAGGTACCTCCCTGGGGACCTTTTGGGGAAGTCCTTCCTTCTATCCTCAGGCAGCAGCTTTGGAAATCAACCCACTGAAGAGCTTCCTCATGAAGGGTTATGGGTTGTTTTCAGCTGAGCTTTTTATGGCCACGGAGGGAAGGAAGAGAGGCTCAGCAAAAAGGGTTCAATCAGGTGGGCCTTGCACCGATTAGCCATTTGGCCAGCTTCTCCATTGTGCTTGTCCCAGAAGAAGAAGGCACTTGTTGATGGAGTGCCCTTTGTCAAAGGAAGCTTTGTGAAGCTCAGGCTTCTCCTGAAGTCCATGGTTCAGATCAGCAGGCGGCTTTTTGAGTGTCGTAATGAATGATGCCTCCAGCAAGCCAAATAGCCTGGGGACCTGTGGCCATTTAGCCTTGAAGCCATGTAGTCAGGCTCCTAGCTACCAAAAACCGAAACCAACCAACCCTGGGAAAGTTGCAAACCCTTGAGTAGTTCAGTAAAAGGAAGTTGCAGCGCAGCTGAGTGGCTCAGTGGACAGAGAGCTGGGCCTCAAGACCAGAGGTCGTAGGTTCGAATCTGACCCCAGACTTTTCTTCATTTTCTAACTCTGGGCAAGTACTACAAGCCAACAAAAATCTGTACTTTCTATTACTGCTGTCAACATTTGCTTTTGGAGTCACTGTGTCTCATTCATCACTTCCATGATGGCTCTTTGAAAATGGAATATCTAAAGGCGACTATTACTGAGTCACAGCAGAGTTGTAGTTTGAGATTATGTCCTTTTGTTCGTGATCCATAACTTCAATTTCCATACAAAGTTCCTCAATGAACACTTAAATTGATCGTGAGAAGCATTGATCATGAGATATTGTAAAGAATCCTAAGGGGGTGGGTGGGCGGCTGGGTATCTCAGTGGATTGAGAGCCAAGCCTAGAGGTGGGAGGTCCTAGGTTCGAATCCGGCCTCAGCCACTTCCCAGCTGTGTGAACCTGGGCAAGTCACTTGACCCCCATTGCCTAGCCCTTACCACTCTTCTGCCTTGGAGCCAATACACAGTATATATATATATATATATATACATATATATACATATACATATACATACATATACATATACATATACATATATATAATATACAGTATATATATAAGGGTTTAAAAAAAAGAAATAACTTGACTGGCATCGATGAATAGAATTAACATTTTAAAACAATATAATTAACATCTAAAAGAAAAAAATATTCATCCTGGGGTTGAGAAATCCCTTTAATATTAAAAATAGAAGCCAAGAAAGGAATTATTATTGGACATCCCTCTCAGGCAATGGAAATGATAGAAATCTCTCCACTACCTGTCTGGCTCTATGACCATAGGTGGCAGTTCCAATTTTGCTCCCCAAGGAAGTTCTTTCCTATTGTCAAGCTGGTCTCTGCTGGTATCCTCCTTATGCAGTTCCACCTGTTGAGCTCTATTCAGATCGGAGCCATCCTGGGACCACAAAGAGAGCTGGGTAAGAGCAGGTGTGGATACAGCATGGACTCTTTCTTTAGTTCAGGTACCTCCCTGGGGACCTTTTGGGGAAGTCCTTCCTTCTATCCTCAGGCAGCAGCTTTGGAAATCAACCCACTGAAGAGCTTCCTCATGAAGGGTTATGGGTTGTTTTCAGCTGAGCTTTTTATGGCCACGGAGGGAAGGAAGAGAGGCTCAGCAAAAAGGGTTCAATCAGCTGGGCCTTGCACCGATTAGCCATTTGGCCAGCTTCTCCATTGTGCTTGTCCCAGAAGAAGAAGGCACTTGTTGATGGAGTGCCCTTTGTCAAAGGAAGCTTTGTGAAGCTCAGGCTTCTCCTGAAGTCCATGGTTCAGATCAGCAGGCGGCTTTTTGAGTGTCGTAATGAATGATGCCTCCAGCAAGCCAAATAGCCTGGGGACCTGTGGCCATTTAGCCTTGAAGCCATGTAGTCAGGCTCCTAGCTACCAAAAACCGAAACCAACCAACCCTGGGAAAGTTGCAAACCCTTGAGTAGTTCAGTAAAAGGAAGTTGCAGCGCAGCTGAGTGGCTCAGTGGACAGAGAGCTGGGCCTCAAGACCAGAGGTCGTAGGTTCGAATCTGACCCCAGACTTTTCTTCATTTTCTAACTCTGGGCAAGTACTACAAGCCAACAAAAATCTGTACTTTCTATTACTGCTGTCAACATTTGCTTTTGGAGTCACTGTGTCTCATTCATCACTTCCATGATGGCTCTTTGAAAATGGAATATCTAAAGGCGACTATTACTGAGTCACAGCAGAGTTGTAGTTTGAGATTATGTCCTTTTGTTCATGATCCATAACTTCAATTTCCATACAAAGTTCCTCAATGAACACTTAAATTGATCGTGAGAAGCATTTATCATTAGATATTGTAAAGAATCCTAAGGGGGTGGGTGGGCGGCTGGGTAGCTCAGTGGATTGAGAGCCAAGCCTAGAGGTGGGAGGTCCTAGGTTCGAATCCGGCCTCAGCCACTTCCCAGCTGTGTGAACCTGGGCAAGTCACTTGACCCCCATTGCCTAGCCCTTACCACTCTTCTGCCTTGGAGCCAATACACAGTATATATATATATATATACATATATATACATATACATATACATACATATACATATACATATACATATATATATAATATACAGTATATATATAAGGGTTTAAAAAAAAGAAATAACTTGACTGGCATCGATGAATAGAATTAACATTTTAAAACAATATAATTAACATCTAAAAGAAAAAAATATTCATCCTGGGGTTGAGAAATCCCTTTAATATTAAAAATAGAAGCCAAGAAAGGAATTATTATTGGACATCCCTCTCAGGCAATGGAAATGATAGAAATCTCTCCACTACCTGTCTGGCTCTATGACCAGAGGTGGCAGTTCCAATTTTGCTCCCCAAGGAAGTTCTTTCCTATTGTCAAGCTGGTCTCTGCTGGTATCCTCCTTATGCAGTTCCACCTGTTGAGCTCTATTCAGATCGGAGCCATCCTGGGACCACAAAGAGAGCTGGGTAAGAGCAGGTGTGGATACAGCATGGACTCTTTCTTTAGTTCAGGTACCTCCCTGGGGACCTTTTGGGGATGTCCTTCCTTCTATCCTCAGGCAGCAGCTTTGGAAATCAACCCACTGAAGAGCTTCCTCATGAAGGGTTATGGGTTGTTTTCAGCTGAGCTTTTTATGGCCACGGAGGGAAGGAAGAGAGGCTCAGCAAAAAGGGTTCAATCAGCTGGGCCTTGCACCGATTAGCCATTTGGCCAGCTTCTCCATTGTGCTTGTCCCAGAAGAAGAAGGCACTTGTTGATGGAGTGCCCTTTGTCAAAGGAAGCTTTGTGAAGCTCAGGCTTCTCCTGAAGTCCATGGTTCAGATCAGCAGGCGGCTTTTTGAGTGTCGTAATGAATGATGCCTCCAGCAAGCCTAATAGCCTGGGGACCTGTGGCCATTTAGCCTTGAAGCCATGTAGTCAGGCTCCTAGCTACCAAAAACCGAAACCAACCAACCCTGGGAAAGTTGCAAACCCTTGAGTAGTTCAGTAAAAGGAAGTTGCAGCGCAGCTGAGTGGCTCAGTGGACAGAGAGCTGGGCCTCAAGACCAGAGGTCGTAGGTTCGAATCTGACCCCAGACTTTTCTTCATTTTCTAACTCTGGGCAAGTACTACAAGCCAACAAAAGTCTGTACTTTCTATTACTGCTGTCAACATTTGCTTTTGGAGTCACTGTGTCTCATTCATCACTTCCATGATGGCTCTTTGAAAATGGAATATCTAAAGGCGACTATTACTGAGTCACAGCAGAGTTGTAGTTTGAGATTATGTCCTTTTGTTCGTGATCCATAACTTCAATTTCCATACAAAGTTCCTCAATGAACACTTAAATTGATCGTGAGAAGCATTGATCATGAGATATTGTAAAGAATCCTAAGGGGGTGGGTGGGCGGCTGGGTATCTCAGTGGATTGAGAGCCAAGCCTAGAGGTGGGAGGTCCTAGGTTCGAATCCGGCCTCAGCCACTTCCCAGCTGTGTGAACCTGGGCAAGTCACTTGACCCCCATTGCCTAGCCCTTACCACTCTTCTGCCTTGGAGCCAATACACAGTATATATATATATATATATATATATATACATATATATACATATACATATACATACATATACATATACATATACATATATATATAATATACAGTATATATATAAGGGTTTAAAAAAAAGAAATAACTTGACTGGCATCGATGAATAGAATTAACATTTTAAAACAATATAATTAACATCTAAAAGAAAAAAATATTCATCCTGGGGTTGAGAAATCCCTTTAATATTAAAAATAGAAGCCAAGAAAGGAATTATTATTGGACATCCCTCTCAGGCAATGGAAATGATAGAAATCTCTCCACTACCTGTCTGGCTCTATGACCAGAGGTGGCAGTTCCAATTTTGCTCCCCAAGGAAGTTCTTTCCTATTGTCAAGCTGGTCTCTGCTGGTATCCTCCTTATGCAGTTCCACCTGTTGAGCTCTATTCAGATCGGAGCCATCCTGGGACCACAAAGAGAGCTGGGTAAGAGCAGGTGTGGATACAGCATGGACTCTTTCTTTAGTTCAGGTACCTCCCTGGGGACCTTTTGGGGAAGTCCTTCCTTCTATCCTCAGGCAGCAGCTTTGGAAATCAACCCACTGAAGAGCTTCCTCATGAAGGGTTATGGGTTGTTTTCAGCTGAGCTTTTTATGGCCACGGAGGGAAGGAAGAGAGGCTCAGCAAAAAGGGTTCAATCAGCTGGGCCTTGCACCGATTAGCCATTTGGCCAGCTTCTCCATTGTGCTTGTCCCAGAAGAAGAAGGCACTTGTTGATGGAGTGCCCTTTGTCAAAGGAAGCTTTGTGAAGCTCAGGCTTCTCCTGAAGTCCATGGTTCAGATCAGCAGGCGGCTTTTTGAGTGTCGTAATGAATGATGCCTCCAGCAAGCCAAATAGCCTGGGGACCTGTGGCCATTTAGCCTTGAAGCCATGTAGTCAGGCTCCTAGCTACCAAAAACCGAAACCAACCAACCCTGGGAAAGTTGCAAACCCTTGAGTAGTTCAGTAAAAGGAAGTTGCAGCGCAGCTGAGTGGCTCAGTGGACAGAGAGCTGGGCCTCAAGACCAGAGGTCGTAGGTTCGAATCTGACCCCAGACTTTTCTTCATTTTCTAACTCTGGGCAAGTACTACAAGCCAACAAAAATCTGTACTTTCTATTACTGCTGTCAACATTTGCTTTTGGAGTCACTGTGTCTCATTCATCACTTCCATGATGGCTCTTTGAAAATGGAATATCTAAAGGCGACTATTACTGAGACACAGCAGAGTTGTAGTTTGAGATTATGTCCTTTTGTTCGTGATCCATAACTTCAATTTCCATACAAAGTTCCTCAATGAACACTTAAATTGATCGTGAGAAGCATTTATCATTAGATATTGTAAAGAATCCTAAGGGGGTGGGTGGGCGGCTGGGTAGCTCAGTGGATTGGGCGGCTGGGTATCTCAGTGGATTGAGAGCCAAGCCTAGAGGTGGGAGGTCCTAGGTTCGAATCCGGCCTCAGCCACTTCCCAGCTGTGTGAACCTGGGCAAGTCACTTGACCCCCATTGCCTAGCCCTTACCACTCTTCTGCCTTGGAGCCAATACACAGTATATATATATATATATATATATATATACATATATATACATATACATATACATACATATACATATACATATACATATATATATAATATACAGTATATATATAAGGGTTTAAAAAAAAGAAATAACTTGACTGGCATCGATGAATAGAATTAACATTTTAAAACAATATAATTAACATCTAAAAGAAAAAAATATTCATCCTGGGGTTGAGAAATCCCTTTAATATTAAAAATAGAAGCCAAGAAAGGAATTATTATTGGACATCCCTCTCAGGCAATGGAAATGATAGAAATCTCTCCACTACCTGTCTGGCTCTATGACCAGAGGTGGCAGTTCCAATTTTGCTCCCCAAGGAAGTTCTTTCCTATTGTCAAGCTGGTCTCTGCTGGTATCCTCCTTATGCAGTTCCACCTGTTGAGCTCTATTCAGATCGGAGCCATCCTGGGACCACAAAGAGAGCTGGGTAAGAGCAGGTGTGGATACAGCATGGACTCTTTCTTTAGTTCAGGTACCTCCCTGGGGACCTTTTGGGGAAGTCCTTCCTTCTATCCTCAGGCAGCAGCTTTGGAAATCAACCCACTGAAGAGCTTCCTCATGAAGGGTTATGGGTTGTTTTCAGCTGAGCTTTTTATGGCCACGGAGGGAAGGAAGAGAGGCTCAGCAAAAAGGGTTCAATCAGCTGGGCCTTGCACCGATTAGCCATTTGGCCAGCTTCTCCATTGTGTTTGTCCCAGAAGAAGAAGGCACTTGTTGATGGAGTGCCCTTTGTCAAAGGAAGCTTTGTGAAGCTCAGGCTTCTCCTGAAGTCCATGGTTCAGATCAGCAGGCGGCTTTTTGAGTGTCGTAATGAATGATGCCTCCAGCAAGCCAAATAGCCTGGGGACCTGTGGCCATTTAGCCTTGAAGCCATGTAGTCAGGCTCCTAGCTACCAAAAACCGAAACCAACCAACCCTGGGAAAGTTGCAAACCCTTGAGTAGTTCAGTAAAAGGAAGTTGCAGCGCAGCTGAGTGGCTCAGTGGACAGAGAGCTGGGCCTCAAGACCAGAGGTCGTAGGTTCGAATCTGACCCCAGACTTTTCTTCATTTTCTAACTCTGGGCAAGTACTACAAGCCAACAAAAATCTGTACTTTCTATTACTGCTGTCAACATTTGCTTTTGGAGTCACTGTGTCTCATTCATCACTTCCATGATGGCTCTTTGAAAATGGAATATCTAAAGGCGACTATTACTGAGTCACAGCAGAGTTGTAGTTTGAGATTATGTCCTTTTGTTCGTGATCCATAACTTCAATTTCCATACAAAGTTCCTCAATGAACACTTAAATTGATCGTGAGAAGCATTTATCATTAGATATTGTAAAGAATCCTAAGGGGGTGGGTGGGCGGCTGGGTAGCTCAGTGGATTGAGAGCCAAGCCTAGAGGTGGGAGGTCCTAGGTTCGAATCCGGCCTCAGCCACTTCCCAGCTGTGTGAACCTGGGCAAGTCACTTGACCCCCATTGCCTAGCCCTTACCACTCTTCTGCCTTGGAGCCAATACACAGTATATATATATATATATATATACATATATATACATATACATATACATACATATACATATACATATACATATATATATAATATACAGTATATATATAAGGGTTTAAAAAAAAGAAATAACTTGACTGGCATCGATGAATAGAATTAACATTTTAAAACAATATAATTAACATCTAAAAGAAAAAAATATTCATCCTGGGGTTGAGAAATCCCTTTAATATTAAAAATAGAAGCCAAGAAAGGAATTATTATTGGACATCCCTCTCAGGCAATGGAAATGATAGAAATCTCTCCACTACCTGTCTGGCTCTATGACCAGAGGTGGCAGTTCCAATTTTGCTCCCCAAGGAAGTTCTTTCCTATTGTCAAGCTGGTCTCTGCTGGTATCCTCCTTATGCAGTTCCACCTGTTGAGCTCTATTCAGATCGGAGCCATCCTGGGACCACAAAGAGAGCTGGGTAAGAGCAGGTGTGGATACAGCATGGACTCTTTCTTTAGTTCAGGTACCTCCCTGGGGACCTTTTGGGGAAGTCCTTCCTTCTATCCTCAGGCAGCAGCTTTGGAAATCAACCCACTGAAGAGCTTCCTCATGAAGGGTTATGGGTTGTTTTCAGCTGAGCTTTTTATGGCCACGGAGGGAAGGAAGAGAGGCTCAGCAAAAAGGGTTCAATCAGCTGGGCCTTGCACCGATTAGCCATTTGGCCAGCTTCTCCATTGTGCTTGTCCCAGAAGAAGAAGGCACTTGTTGATGGAGTGCCCTTTGTCAAAGGAAGCTTTGTGAAGCTCAGGCTTCTCCTGAAGTCCATGGTTCAGATCAGCAGGCGGCTTTTTGAGTGTCGTAATGAATGATGCCTCCAGCAAGCCAAATAGCCTGGGGACCTGTGGCCATTTAGCCTTGAAGCCATGTAGTCAGGCTCCTAGCTACCAAAAACCGAAACCAACCAACCCTGGGAAAGTTGCAAACCCTTGAGTAGTTCAGTAAAAGGAAGTTGCAGCGCAGCTGAGTGGCTCAGTGGACAGAGAGCTGGGCCTCAAGACCAGAGGTCGTAGGTTCGAATCTGACCCCAGACTTTTCTTCATTTTCTAACTCTGGGCAAGTACTACAAGCCAACAAAAATCTGTACTTTCTATTACTGCTGTCAACATTTGCTTTTGGAGTCACTGTGTCTCATTCATCACTTCCATGATGGCTCTTTGAAAATGGAATATCTGAAGGCGACTATTACTGAGTCACAGCAGAGTTGTAGTTTGAGATTATGTCCTTTTGTTCGTGATCCATAACTTCAATTTCCATACAAAGTTCCTCAATGAACACTTAAATTGATCGTGAGAAGCATTTATCATTAGATATTGTAAAGAATCCTAAGGGGGTGGGTGGGCGGCTGGGTAGCTCAGTGGATTGGGCGGCTGGGTAGCTCAGTGGATTGAGAGCCAAGCCTAGAGGTGGGAGGTCCTAGGTTCGAATCCGGCCTCAGCCACTTCCCAGCTGTGTGAACCTGGGCAAGTCACTTGACCCCCATTGCCTAGCCCTTACCACTCTTCTGCCTTGGAGCCAATACACAGTATATATATATATATACATATATATACATATACATATACATACATATACATATACATATACATATATATAAAATATACAGTATATATATATAAGGGTTTAAAAAAAAGAAATAACTTGACTGGCATCGATGAATAGAATTAACATTTTAAAACAATATAATTAACATCTAAAAGAAAAAAATATTCATCCTGGGGTTGAGAAATCCCTTTAATATTAAAAATAGAAGCCAAGAAAGGAATTATTATTGGACATCCCTCTCAGGCAATGGAAATGATAGAAATCTCTCCACTACCTGTCTGGCTCTATGACCAGAGGTGGCAGTTCCAATTTTGCTCCCCAAGGAAGTTCTTTCCTATTGTCAAGCTGGTCTCTGCTGGTATCCTCCTTATGCAGTTCCACCTGTTGAGCTCTATTCAGATCGGAGCCATCCTGGGACCACAAAGAGAGCTGGGTAAGAGCAGGTGTGGATACAGCATGGACTCTTTCTTTAGTTCAGGTACCTCCCTGGGGACCTTTTGGGGAAGTCCTTCCTTCTATCCTCAGGCAGCAGCTTTGGAAATCAACCCACTGAAGAGCTTCCTCATGAAGGGTTATGGGTTGTTTTCAGCTGAGCTTTTTATGGCCACGGAGGGAAGGAAGAGAGGCTCAGCAAAAAGGGTTCAATCAGCTGGGCCTTGCACCGATTAGCCATTTGGCCAGCTTCTCCATTGTGCTTGTCCCAGAAGAAGAAGGCACTTGTTGATGGAGTGCCCTTTGTCAAAGGAAGCTTTGTGAAGCTCAGGCTTCTCCTGAAGTCCATGGTTCAGATCAGCAGGCGGCTTTTTGAGTGTCGTAATGAATGATGCCTCCAGCAAGCCAAATAGCCTGGGGACCTGTGGCCATTTAGCCTTGAAGCCATGTAGTCAGGCTCCTAGCTACCAAAAACCGAAACCAACCAACCCTGGGAAAGTTGCAAACCCTTGAGTAGTTCAGTAAAAGGAAGTTGCAGCGCAGCTGAGTGGCTCAGTGGACAGAGAGCTGGGCCTCAAGACCAGAGGTCGTAGGTTCGAATCTGACCCCAGACTTTTCTTCATTTTCTAACTCTGGGCAAGTACTACAAGCCAACAAAAATCTGTACTTTCTATTACTGCTGTCAACATTTGCTTTTGGAGTCACTGTGTCTCATTCATCACTTCCATGATGGCTCTTTGAAAATGGAATATCTAAAGGCGACTATTACTGAGTCACAGCAGAGTTGTAGTTTGAGATTATGTCCTTTTGTTCGTGATCCATAACTTCAATTTCCATACAAAGTTCCTCAATGAACACTTAAATTGATCGTGAGAACCATTTATCATTAGATATTGTAAAGAATCCTAAGGGGGTGGGTGGGCGGCAGGGTAGCTCAGTGGATTGGGCGGCTGGGTAGCTCAGTGGATTGAGAGCCAAGCCTAGAGGTGGGAGGTCCTAGGTTCGAATCCGGCCTCAGCCACTTCCCAGCTGTGTGAACCTGGGCAAGTCACTTGACCCCCATTGCCTAGCCCTTACCACTCTTCTGCCTTGGAGCCAATACACAGTATATATATATATATATATATATACATATATATACATATACATATACATACATATACATATACATATACATATATATATAATATACAGTATATATATAAGGGTTTAAAAAAAAGAAATAACTTGACTGGCATCGATGAATAGAATTAACATTTTAAAACAATATAATTAACATCTAAAAGAAAAAAATATTCATCCTGGGGTTGAGAAATCCCTTTAATATTAAAAATAGAAGCCAAGAAAGGAATTATTATTGGACATCCCTCTCAGGCAATGGAAATGATAGAAATCTCTCCACTACCTGTCTGGCTCTATGACCAGAGGTGGCAGTTCCAATTTTGCTCCCCAAGGAAGTTCTTTCCTATTGTCAAGCTGGTCTCTGCTGGTATCCTCCTTATGCAGTTCCACCTGTTGAGCTCTATTCAGATCGGAGCCATCCTGGGACCACAAAGAGAGCTGGGTAAGAGCAGGTGTGGATACAGCATGGACTCTTTCTTTAGTTCAGGTACCTCCCTGGGGACCTTTTGGGGAAGTCCTTCCTTCTATCCTCAGGCAGCAGCTTTGGAAATCAACCCACTGAAGAGCTTCCTCATGAAGGGTTATGGGTTGTTTTCAGCTGAGCTTTTTATGGCCACGGAGGGAAGGAAGAGAGGCTCAGCAAAAAGGGTTCAATCAGCTGGGCCTTGCACCGATTAGCCATTTGGCCAGCTTCTCCATTGTGCTTGTCCCAGAAGAAGAAGGCACTTGTTGATGGAGTGCCCTTTGTCAAAGGAAGCTTTGTGAAGCTCAGGCTTCTCCTGAAGTCCATGGTTCAGATCAGCAGGCGGCTTTTTGAGTGTCGTAATGAATGATGCCTCCAGCAAGCCAAATAGCCTGGGGACCTGTGGCCATTTAGCCTTGAAGCCATGTAGTCAGGCTCCTAGCTACCAAAAACCGAAACCAACCAACCCTGGGAAAGTTGCAAACCCTTGAGTAGTTCAGTAAAAGGAAGTTGCAGCGCAGCTGAGTGGCTCAGTGGACAGAGAGCTGGGCCTCAAGACCAGAGGTCGTAGGTTCGAATCTGACCCCAGACTTTTCTTCATTTTCTAACTCTGGGCAAGTACTACAAGCCAACAAAAATCTGTACTTTCTATTACTGCTGTCAACATTTGCTTTTGGAGTCACTGTGTCTCATTCATCACTTCCATGATGGCTCTTTGAAAATGGAATATCTAAAGGCGACTATTACTGAGTCACAGCAGAGTTGTAGTTTGAGATTATGTCCTTTTGTTCGTGATCCATAACTTCAATTTCCATACAAAGTTCCTCAATGAACACTTAAATTGATCGTGAGAAGCATTTATCATTAGATATTGTAAAGAATCCTAAGGGGGTGGGTGGGCGGCTGGGTAGCTCAGTGGATTGGGTGGCTGGGTAGCTCAGTGGATTGAGAGCCAAGCCTAGAGGTGGGAGGTCCTAGGTTCGAATCCGGCCTCAGCCACTTCCCAGCTGTGTGAACCTGGGCAAGTCACTTGACCCCCATTGCCTAGCCCTTACCACTCTTCTGCCTTGGAGCCAATACACAGTATATATATATATATATATATATATATATATACATATATATACATATACATATACATATACATACATATACATATACATATATATAAAATATACAGTATATATATAAGGGTTTAAAAAAAAGAAATAACTTGACTGGCATCGATGAATAGAATTAACATTTTAAAACAATATAATTAACATCTAAAAGAAAAAAATATTCATCCTGGGGTTGAGAAATCCCTTTAATATTAAAAATAGAAGCCAAGAAAGGAATTATTATTGGACATCCCTCTCAGGCAATGGAAATGATAGAAATCTCTCCACTACCTGTCTGGCTCTATGACCAGAGGTGGCAGTTCCAATTTTGCTCCCCAAGGAAGTTCTTTCCTATTGTCAAGCTGGTCTCTGCTGGTATCCTCCTTATGCAGTTCCACCTGTTGAGCTCTATTCAGATCGGAGCCATCCTGGGACCACAAAGAGAGCTGGGTAAGAGCAGGTGTGGATACAGCATGGACTCTTTCTTTAGTTCAGGTACCTCCCTGGGGACCTTTTGGGGAAGTCCTTCCTTCTATCCTCAGGCAGCAGCTTTGGAAATCAACCCACTGAAGAGCTTCCTCATGAAGGGTTATGGGTTGTTTTCAGCTGAGCTTTTTATGGCCACGGAGGGAAGGAAGAGAGGCTCAGCAAAAAGGGTTCAATCAGGTGGGCCTTGCACCGATTAGCCATTTGGCCAGCTTCTCCATTGTGCTTGTCCCAGAAGAAGAAGGCACTTGTTGATGGAGTGCCCTTTGTCAAAGGAAGCTTTGTGAAGCTCAGGCTTCTCCTGAAGTCCATGGTTCAGATCAGCAGGCGGCTTTTTGAGTGTCGTAATGAATGATGCCTCCAGCAAGCCAAATAGCCTGGGGACCTGTGGCCATTTAGCCTTGAAGCCATGTAGTCAGGCTCCTAGCTACCAAAAACCGAAACCAACCAACCCTGGGAAAGTTGCAAACCCTTGAGTAGTTCAGTAAAAGGAAGTTGCAGCGCAGCTGAGTGGCTCAGTGGACAGAGAGCTGGGCCTCAAGACCAGAGGTCGTAGGTTCGAATCTGACCCCAGACTTTTCTTCATTTTCTAACTCTGGGCAAGTACTACAAGCCAACAAAAATCTGTACTTTCTATTACTGCTGTCAACATTTGCTTTTGGAGTCACTGTGTCTCATTCATCACTTCCATGATGGCTCTTTGAAAATGGAATATCTAAAGGCGACTATTACTGAGTCACAGCAGAGTTGTAGTTTGAGATTATGTCCTTTTGTTCGTGATCCATAACTTCAATTTCCATACAAAGTTCCTCAATGAACACTTAAATTGATCGTGAGAAGCATTTATCATTAGATATTGTAAAGAATCCTAAGGGGGTGGGTGGGCGGCTGGGTAGCTCAGTGGATTGGGCGGCTGGGTAGCTCAGTGGATTGAGAGCCAAGCCTAGAGGTGGGAGGTCCTAGGTTCGAATCCGGCCTCAGCCACTTCCCAGCTGTGTGAACCTGGGCAAGTCACTTGACCCCCATTGCCTAGCCCTTACCACTCTTCTGCCTTGGAGCCAATACACAGTATATATATATATATATATATATACATATATATACATATACATATACATATACATACATATACATATACATATATATAAAATATACAGTATATATATAAGGGTTTAAAAAAAAGAAATAACTTGACTGGCATCGATGAATAGAATTAACATTTTAAAACAATATAATTAACATCTAAAAGAAAAAAATATTCATCCTGGGGTTGAGAAATCCCTTTAATATTAAAAATAGAAGCCAAGAAAGGAATTATTATTGGACATCCCTCTCAGGCAATGGAAATGATAGAAATCTCTCCACTACCTGTCTGGCTCTATGACCAGAGGTGGCAGTTCCAATTTTGCTCCCCAAGGAAGTTCTTTCCTATTGTCAAGCTGGTCTCTGCTGGTATCCTCCTTATGCAGTTCCACCTGTTGAGCTCTATTCAGATCGGAGCCATCCTGGGACCACAAAGAGAGCTGGGTAAGAGCAGGTGTGGATACAGCATGGACTCTTTCTTTAGTTCAGGTACCTCCCTGGGGACCTTTTGGGGAAGTCCTTCCTTCTATCCTCAGGCAGCAGCTTTGGAAATCAACCCACTGAAGAGCTTCCTCATGAAGGGTTATGGGTTGTTTTCAGCTGAGCTTTTTATGGCCACGGAGGGAAGGAAGAGAGGCTCAGCAAAAAGGGTTCAATCAGCTGGGCCTTGCACCGATTAGCCATTTGGCCAGCTTCTCCATTGTGCTTGTCCCAGAAGAAGAAGGCACTTGTTGATGGAGTGCCCTTTGTCAAAGGAAGCTTTGTGAAGCTCAGGCTTCTCCTGAAGTCCATGGTTCAGATCAGCAGGCGGCTTTTTGAGTGTCGTAATGAATGATGCCTCCAGCAAGCCAAATAGCCTGGGGACCTGTGGCCATTTAGCCTTGAAGCCATGTAGTCAGGCTCCTAGCTACCAAAAACCGAAACCAACCAACCCTGGGAAAGTTGCAAACCCTTGAGTAGTTCAGTAAAAGGAAGTTGCAGCGCAGCTGAGTGGCTCAGTGGACAGAGAGCTGGGCCTCAAGACCAGAGGTCGTAGGTTCGAATCTGACCCCAGACTTTTCTTCATTTTCTAACTCTGGGCAAGTACTACAAGCCAACAAAAATCTGTACTTTCTATTACTGCTGTCAACATTTGCTTTTGGAGTCACTGTGTCTCATTCATCACTTCCATGATGGCTCTTTGAAAATGGAATATCTAAAGGCGACTATTACTGAGTCACAGCAGAGTTGTAGTTTGAGATTATGTCCTTTTGTTCGTGATCCATAACTTCAATTTCCATACAAAGTTCCTCAATGAACACTTAAATTGATCGTGAGAAGCATTTATCATTAGATATTGTAAAGAATCCTAAGGGGGTGGGTGGGCGGCTGGGTAGCTCAGTGGATTGAGAGCCAAGCCTAGAGGTGGGAGGTCCTAGGTTCGAATCCGGCCTCAGCCACTTCCCAGCTGTGTGAACCTGGGCAAGTCACTTGACCCCCATTGCCTAGCCCTTACCACTCTTCTGCCTTGGAGCCAATACACAGTATATATATATATATATATATATATACATATATATACATATACATATACATATACATACATATACATATACATATATATAAAATATACAGTATATATATAAGGGTTTTAAAAAAAAGAAATAACTTGACTGGCATCGATGAATAGAATTAACATTTTAAAACAATATAATTAACATCTAAAAGAAAAAAATATTCATCCTGGGGTTGAGAAATCCCTTTAATATTAAAAATAGAAGCCAAGAAAGGAATTATTATTGGACATCCCTCTCAGGCAATGGAAATGATAGAAATCTCTCCACTACCTGTCTGGCTCTATGACCAGAGGTGGCAGTTCCAATTTTGCTCCCCAAGGAAGTTCTTTCCTATTGTCAAGCTGGTCTCTGCTGGTATCCTCCTTATGCAGTTCCACCTGTTGAGCTCTATTCAGATCGGAGCCATCCTGGGACCACAAAGAGAGCTGGGTAAGAGCAGGTGTGGATACAGCATGGACTCTTTCTTTAGTTCAGGTACCTCCCTGGGGACCTTTTGGGGAAGTCCTTCCTTCTATCCTCAGGCAGCAGCTTTGGAAATCAACCCACTGAAGAGCTTCCTCATGAAGGGTTATGGGTTGTTTTCAGCTGAGCTTTTTATGGCCACGGAGGGAAGGAAGAGAGGCTCAGCAAAAAGGGTTCAATCAGCTGGGCCTTGCACCGATTAGCCATTTGGCCAGCTTCTCCATTGTGCTTGTCCCAGAAGAAGAAGGCACTTGTTGATGGAGTGCCCTTTGTCAAAGGAAGCTTTGTGAAGCTCAGGCTTCTCCTGAAGTCCATGGTTCAGATCAGCAGGCGGCTTTTTGAGTGTCGTAATGAATGATGCCTCCAGCAAGCCAAATAGCCTGGGGACCTGTGGCCATTTAGCCTTGAAGCCATGTAGTCAGGCTCCTAGCTACCAAAAACCGAAACCAACCAACCCTGGGAAAGTTGCAAACCCTTGAGTAGTTCAGTAAAAGGAAGTTGCAGCGCAGCTGAGTGGCTCAGTGGACAGAGAGCTGGGCCTCAAGACCAGAGGTCGTAGGTTCGAATCTGACCCCAGACTTTTCTTCATTTTCTAACTCTGGGCAAGTACTACAAGCCAACAAAAATCTGTACTTTCTATTACTGCTGTCAACATTTGCTTTTGGAGTCACTGTGTCTCATTCATCACTTCCATGATGGCTCTTTGAAAATGGAATATCTAAAGGCGACTATTACTGAGTCACAGCAGAGTTGTAGTTTGAGATTATGTCCTTTTGTTCGTGATCCATAACTTCAATTTCCATACAAAGTTCCTCAATGAACACTTAAATTGATCGTGAGAAGCATTTATCATTAGATATTGTAAAGAATCCTAAGGGGGTGGGTGGGCGGCTGGGTAGCTCAGTGGATTGGGCGGCTGGGTAGCTCAGTGGATTGAGAGCCAAGCCTAGAGGTGGGAGGTCCTAGGTTCGAATCCGGCCTCAGCCACTTCCCAGCTGTGTGAACCTGGGCAAGTCACTTGACCCCCATTGCCTAGCCCTTACCACTCTTCTGCCTTGGAGCCAATACACAGTATATATATATATATATACATATATATACATATACATATACATACATATACATATACATATACATATATATAAAATATACAGTATATATATATAAGGGTTTAAAAAAAAGAAATAACTTGACTGGCATCGATGAATAGAATTAACATTTTAAAACAATATAATTAACATCTAAAAGAAAAAAATATTCATCCTGGGGTTGAGAAATCCCTTTAATATTAAAAATAGAAGCCAAGAAAGGAATTATTATTGGACATCCCTCTCAGGCAATGGAAATGATAGAAATCTCTCCACTACCTGTCTGGCTCTATGACCAGAGGTGGCAGTTCCAATTTTGCTCCCCAAGGAAGTTCTTTCCTATTGTCAAGCTGGTCTCTGCTGGTATCCTCCTTATGCAGTTCCACCTGTTGAGCTCTATTCAGATCGGAGCCATCCTGGGACCACAAAGAGAGCTGGGTAAGAGCAGGTGTGGATACAGCATGGACTCTTTCTTTAGTTCAGGTACCTCCCTGGGGACCTTTTGGGGAAGTCCTTCCTTCTATCCTCAGGCAGCAGCTTTGGAAATCAACCCACTGAAGAGCTTCCTCATGAAGGGTTATGGGTTGTTTTCAGCTGAGCTTTTTATGGCCACGGAGGGAAGGAAGAGAGGCTCAGCAAAAAGGGTTCAATCAGCTGGGCCTTGCACCGATTAGCCATTTGGCCAGCTTCTCCATTGTGCTTGTCCCAGAAGAAGAAGGCACTTGTTGATGGAGTGCCCTTTGTCAAAGGAAGCTTTGTGAAGCTCAGGCTTCTCCTGAAGTCCATGGTTCAGATCAGCAGGCGGCTTTTTGAGTGTCGTAATGAATGATGCCTCCAGCAAGCCAAATAGCCTGGGGACCTGTGGCCATTTAGCCTTGAAGCCATGTAGTCAGGCTCCTAGCTACCAAAAACCGAAACCAACCAACCCTGGGAAAGTTGCAAACCCTTGAGTAGTTCAGTAAAAGGAAGTTGCAGCGCAGCTGAGTGGCTCAGTGGACAGAGAGCTGGGCCTCAAGACCAGAGGTCGTAGGTTCGAATCTGACCCCAGACTTTTCTTCATTTTCTAACTCTGGGCAAGTACTACAAGCCAACAAAAATCTGTACTTTCTATTACTGCTGTCAACATTTGCTTTTGGAGTCACTGTGTCTCATTCATCACTTCCATGATGGCTCTTTGAAAATGGAATATCTAAAGGCGACTATTACTGAGTCACAGCAGAGTTGTAGTTTGAGATTATGTCCTTTTGTTCGTGATCCATAACTTCAATTTCCATACAAAGTTCCTCAATGAACACTTAAATTGATCGTGAGAACCATTTATCATTAGATATTGTAAAGAATCCTAAGGGGGTGGGTGGGCGGCTGGGTAGCTCAGTGGATTGGGCGGCTGGGTAGCTCAGTGGATTGAGAGCCAAGCCTAGAGGTGGGAGGTCCTAGGTTCGAATCCGGCCTCAGCCACTTCCCAGCTGTGTGAACCTGGGCAAGTCACTTGACCCCCATTGCCTAGCCCTTACCACTCTTCTGCCTTGGAGCCAATACACAGTATATATATATATATATATATACATATATATACATATACATATACATATACATATACATATATATATAATATACAGTATATATATAAGGGTTTAAAAAAAAGAAATAACTTGACTGGCATCGATGAATAGAATTAACATTTTAAAACAATATAATTAACATCTAAAAGAAAAAAATATTCATCCTGGGGTTGAGAAATCCCTTTAATATTAAAAATAGAAGCCAAGAAAGGAATTATTATTGGACATCCCTCTCAGGCAATGGAAATGATAGAAATCTCTCCACTACCTGTCTGGCTCTATGACCAGAGGTGGCAGTTCCAATTTTGCTCCCCAAGGAAGTTCTTTCCTATTGTCAAGCTGGTCTCTGCTGGTATCCTCCTTATGCAGTTCCACCTGTTGAGCTCTATTCAGATCGGAGCCATCCTGGGACCACAAAGAGAGCTGGGTAAGAGCAGGTGTGGATACAGCATGGACTCTTTCTTTAGTTCAGGTACCTCCCTGGGGACCTTTTGGGGAAGTCCTTCCTTCTATCCTCAGGCAGCAGCTTTGGAAATCAACCCACTGAAGAGCTTCCTCATGAAGGGTTATGGGTTGTTTTCAGCTGAGCTTTTTATGGCCACGGAGGGAAGGAAGAGAGGCTCAGCAAAAAGGGTTCAATCAGCTGGGCCTTGCACCGATTAGCCATTTGGCCAGCTTCTCCATTGTGCTTGTCCCAGAAGAAGAAGGCACTTGTTGATGGAGTGCCCTTTGTCAAAGGAAGCTTTGTGAAGCTCAGGCTTCTCCTGAAGTCCATGGTTCAGATCAGCAGGCGGCTTTTTGAGTGTCGTAATGAATGATGCCTCCAGCAAGCCAAATAGCCTGGGGACCTGTGGCCATTTAGCCTTGAAGCCATGTAGTCAGGCTCCTAGCTACCAAAAACCGAAACCAACCAACCCTGGGAAAGTTGCAAACCCTTGAGTAGTTCAGTAAAAGGAAGTTGCAGCGCAGCTGAGTGGCTCAGTGGACAGAGAGCTGGGCCTCAAGACCAGAGGTCGTAGGTTCGAATCTGACCCCAGACTTTTCTTCATTTTCTAACTCTGGGCAAGTACTACAAGCCAACAAAAATCTGTACTTTCTATTACTGCTGTCAACATTTGCTTTTGGAGTCACTGTGTCTCATTCATCACTTCCATGATGGCTCTTTGAAAATGGAATATCTAAAGGCGACTATTACTGAGTCACAGCAGAGTTGTAGTTTGAGATTATGTCCTTTTGTTCGTGATCCATAACTTCAATTTCCATACAAAGTTCCTCAATGAACACTTAAATTGATCGTGAGAAGCATTTATCATTAGATATTGTAAAGAATCCTAAGGGGGTGGGTGGGCGGCTGGGTAGCTCAGTGGATTGGGCGGCTGGGTAGCTCAGTGGATTGAGAGCCAAGCCTAGAGGTGGGAGGTCCTAGGTTCGAATCCGGCCTCAGCCACTTCCCAGCTGTGTGAACCTGGGCAAGTCACTTGACCCCCATTGCCTAGCCCTTACCACTCTTCTGCCTTGGAGCCAATACACAGTATATATATATATATATATATATATATATATATATATACATATATATACATATACATATACATATACATACATATACATATACATATATATAAAATATACAGTATATATATAAGGGTTTAAAAAAAAGAAATAACTTGACTGGCATCGATGAATAGAATTAACATTTTAAAACAATATAATTAACATCTAAAAGAAAAAAATATTCATCCTGGGGTTGAGAAATCCCTTTAATATTAAAAATAGAAGCCAAGAAAGGAATTATTATTGGACATCCCTCTCAGGCAATGGAAATGATAGAAATCTCTCCACTACCTGTCTGGCTCTATGACCAGAGGTGGCAGTTCCAATTTTGCTCCCCAAGGAAGTTCTTTCCTATTGTCAAGCTGGTCTCTGCTGGTATCCTCCTTATGCAGTTCCACCTGTTGAGCTCTATTCAGATCGGAGCCATCCTGGGACCACAAAGAGAGCTGGGTAAGAGCAGGTGTGGATACAGCATGGACTCTTTCTTTAGTTCAGGTACCTCCCTGGGGACCTTTTGGGGAAGTCCTTCCTTCTATCCTCAGGCAGCAGCTTTGGAAATCAACCCACTGAAGAGCTTCCTCATGAAGGGTTATGGGTTGTTTTCAGCTGAGCTTTTTATGGCCACGGAGGGAAGGAAGAGAGGCTCAGCAAAAAGGGGTCAATCAGGTGGGCCTTGCACCGATTAGCCATTTGGCCAGCTTCTCCATTGTGCTTGTCCCAGAAGAAGAAGGCACTTGTTGATGGAGTGCCCTTTGTCAAAGGAAGCTTTGTGAAGCTCAGGCTTCTCCTGAAGTCCATGGTTCAGATCAGCAGGCGGCTTTTTGAGTGTCGTAATGAATGATGCCTCCAGCAAGCCAAATAGCCTGGGGACCTGTGGCCATTTAGCCTTGAAGCCATGTAGTCAGGCTCCTAGCTACCAAAAACCGAAACCAACCAACCCTGGGAAAGTTGCAAACCCTTGAGTAGTTCAGTAAAAGGAAGTTGCAGCGCAGCTGAGTGGCTCAGTGGACAGAGAGCTGGGCCTCAAGACCAGAGGTCGTAGGTTCGAATCTGACCCCAGACTTTTCTTCATTTTCTAACTCTGGGCAAGTACTACAAGCCAACAAAAATCTGTACTTTCTATTACTGCTGTCAACATTTGCTTTTGGAGTCACTGTGTCTCATTCATCACTTCCATGATGGCTCTTTGAAAATGGAATATCTAAAGGCGACTATTACTGAGTCACAGCAGAGTTGTAGTTTGAGATTATGTCCTTTTGTTCGTGATCCATAACTTCAATTTCCATACAAAGTTCCTCAATGAACACTTAAATTGATCGTGAGAAGCATTTATCATTAGATATTGTAAAGAATCCTAAGGGGGTGGGTGGGCGGCTGGGTAGCTCAGTGGATTGGGCGGCTGGGTAGCTCAGTGGATTGAGAGCCAAGCCTAGAGGTGGGAGGTCCTAGGTTCGAATCCGGCCTCAGCCACTTCCCAGCTGTGTGAACCTGGGCAAGTCACTTGACCCCCATTGCCTAGCCCTTACCACTCTTCTGCCTTGGAGCCAATACACAGTATATATATATATATATATATATACATATATATACATATACATATACATATACATACATATACATATACATATATATAAAATATACAGTATATATATAAGGGTTTAAAAAAAAGAAATAACTTGACTGGCATCGATGAATAGAATTAACATTTTAAAACAATATAATTAACATCTAAAAGAAAAAAATATTCATCCTGGGGTTGAGAAATCCCTTTAATATTAAAAATAGAAGCCAAGAAAGGAATTATTATTGGACATCCCTCTCAGGCAATGGAAATGATAGAAATCTCTCCACTACCTGTCTGGCTCTATGACCAGAGGTGGCAGTTCCAATTTTGCTCCCCAAGGAAGTTCTTTCCTATTGTCAAGCTGGTCTCTGCTGGTATCCTCCTTATGCAGTTCCACCTGTTGAGCTCTATTCAGATCGGAGCCATCCTGGGACCACAAAGAGAGCTGGGTAAGAGCAGGTGTGGATACAGCATGGACTCTTTCTTTAGTTCAGGTACCTCCCTGGGGACCTTTTGGGGAAGTCCTTCCTTCTATCCTCAGGCAGCAGCTTTGGAAATCAACCCACTGAAGAGCTTCCTCATGAAGGGTTATGGGTTGTTTTCAGCTGAGCTTTTTATGGCCACGGAGGGAAGGAAGAGAGGCTCAGCAAAAAGGGTTCAATCAGCTGGGCCTTGCACCGATTAGCCATTTGGCCAGCTTCTCCATTGTGCTTGTCCCAGAAGAAGAAGGCACTTGTTGATGGAGTGCCCTTTGTCAAAGGAAGCTTTGTGAAGCTCAGGCTTCTCCTGAAGTCCATGGTTCAGATCAGCAGGCGGCTTTTTGAGTGTCGTAATGA
This sequence comes from Monodelphis domestica, assembly GCF_027887165.1. Taxonomy (NCBI): domain Eukaryota; kingdom Metazoa; phylum Chordata; class Mammalia; order Didelphimorphia; family Didelphidae; genus Monodelphis; species Monodelphis domestica. The sequence continues at coordinate 275,209,623 of NC_077232.1, forward strand.
ATGATGCCTCCAGCAAGCCAAATAGCCTGGGGACCTGTGGCCATTTAGCCTTGAAGCCATGTAGTCAGGCTCCTAGCTACCAAAAACCGAAACCAACCAACCCTGGGAAAGTTGCAAACCCTTGAGTAGTTCAGTAAAAGGAAGTTGCAGCGCAGCTGAGTGGCTCAGTGGACAGAGAGCTGGGCCTCAAGACCAGAGGTCGTAGGTTCGAATCTGACCCCAGACTTTTCTTCATTTTCTAACTCTGGGCAAGTACTACAAGCCAACAAAAATCTGTACTTTCTATTACTGCTGTCAACATTTGCTTTTGGAGTCACTGTGTCTCATTCATCACTTCCATGATGGCTCTTTGAAAATGGAATATCTAAAGGCGACTATTACTGAGTCACAGCAGAGTTGTAGTTTGAGATTATGTCCTTTTGTTCGTGATCCATAACTTCAATTTCCATACAAAGTTCCTCAATGAACACTTAAATTGATCGTGAGAAGCATTTATCATTAGATATTGTAAAGAATCCTAAGGGGGTGGGTGGGCGGCTGGGTAGCTCAGTGGATTGAGAGCCAAGCCTAGAGGTGGGAGGTCCTAGGTTCGAATCCGGCCTCAGCCACTTCCCAGCTGTGTGAACCTGGGCAAGTCACTTGACCCCCATTGCCTAGCCCTTACCACTCTTCTGCCTTGGAGCCAATACACAGTATATATATATATATATATATATATACATATATATACATATACATATACATATACATACATATACATATACATATATATAAAATATACAGTATATATATAAGGGTTTTAAAAAAAAGAAATAACTTGACTGGCATCGATGAATAGAATTAACATTTTAAAACAATATAATTAACATCTAAAAGAAAAAAATATTCATCCTGGGGTTGAGAAATCCCTTTAATATTAAAAATAGAAGCCAAGAAAGGAATTATTATTGGACATCCCTCTCAGGCAATGGAAATGATAGAAATCTCTCCACTACCTGTCTGGCTCTATGACCAGAGGTGGCAGTTCCAATTTTGCTCCCCAAGGAAGTTCTTTCCTATTGTCAAGCTGGTCTCTGCTGGTATCCTCCTTATGCAGTTCCACCTGTTGAGCTCTATTCAGATCGGAGCCATCCTGGGACCACAAAGAGAGCTGGGTAAGAGCAGGTGTGGATACAGCATGGACTCTTTCTTTAGTTCAGGTACCTCCCTGGGGACCTTTTGGGGAAGTCCTTCCTTCTATCCTCAGGCAGCAGCTTTGGAAATCAACCCACTGAAGAGCTTCCTCATGAAGGGTTATGGGTTGTTTTCAGCTGAGCTTTTTATGGCCACGGAGGGAAGGAAGAGAGGCTCAGCAAAAAGGGTTCAATCAGCTGGGCCTTGCACCGATTAGCCATTTGGCCAGCTTCTCCATTGTGCTTGTCCCAGAAGAAGAAGGCACTTGTTGATGGAGTGCCCTTTGTCAAAGGAAGCTTTGTGAAGCTCAGGCTTCTCCTGAAGTCCATGGTTCAGATCAGCAGGCGGCTTTTTGAGTGTCGTAATGAATGATGCCTCCAGCAAGCCAAATAGCCTGGGGACCTGTGGCCATTTAGCCTTGAAGCCATGTAGTCAGGCTCCTAGCTACCAAAAACCGAAACCAACCAACCCTGGGAAAGTTGCAAACCCTTGAGTAGTTCAGTAAAAGGAAGTTGCAGCGCAGCTGAGTGGCTCAGTGGACAGAGAGCTGGGCCTCAAGACCAGAGGTCGTAGGTTCGAATCTGACCCCAGACTTTTCTTCATTTTCTAACTCTGGGCAAGTACTACAAGCCAACAAAAATCTGTACTTTCTATTACTGCTGTCAACATTTGCTTTTGGAGTCACTGTGTCTCATTCATCACTTCCATGATGGCTCTTTGAAAATGGAATATCTAAAGGCGACTATTACTGAGTCACAGCAGAGTTGTAGTTTGAGATTATGTCCTTTTGTTCGTGATCCATAACTTCAATTTCCATACAAAGTTCCTCAATGAACACTTAAATTGATCGTGAGAAGCATTTATCATTAGATATTGTAAAGAATCCTAAGGGGGTGGGTGGGCGGCTGGGTAGCTCAGTGGATTGGGCGGCTGGGTAGCTCAGTGGATTGAGAGCCAAGCCTAGAGGTGGGAGGTCCTAGGTTCGAATCCGGCCTCAGCCACTTCCCAGCTGTGTGAACCTGGGCAAGTCACTTGACCCCCATTGCCTAGCCCTTACCACTCTTCTGCCTTGGAGCCAATACACAGTATATATATATATATATACATATATATACATATACATATACATACATATACATATACATATACATATATATAAAATATACAGTATATATATATAAGGGTTTAAAAAAAAGAAATAACTTGACTGGCATCGATGAATAGAATTAACATTTTAAAACAATATAATTAACATCTAAAAGAAAAAAATATTCATCCTGGGGTTGAGAAATCCCTTTAATATTAAAAATAGAAGCCAAGAAAGGAATTATTATTGGACATCCCTCTCAGGCAATGGAAATGATAGAAATCTCTCCACTACCTGTCTGGCTCTATGACCAGAGGTGGCAGTTCCAATTTTGCTCCCCAAGGAAGTTCTTTCCTATTGTCAAGCTGGTCTCTGCTGGTATCCTCCTTATGCAGTTCCACCTGTTGAGCTCTATTCAGATCGGAGCCATCCTGGGACCACAAAGAGAGCTGGGTAAGAGCAGGTGTGGATACAGCATGGACTCTTTCTTTAGTTCAGGTACCTCCCTGGGGACCTTTTGGGGAAGTCCTTCCTTCTATCCTCAGGCAGCAGCTTTGGAAATCAACCCACTGAAGAGCTTCCTCATGAAGGGTTATGGGTTGTTTTCAGCTGAGCTTTTTATGGCCACGGAGGGAAGGAAGAGAGGCTCAGCAAAAAGGGTTCAATCAGCTGGGCCTTGCACCGATTAGCCATTTGGCCAGCTTCTCCATTGTGCTTGTCCCAGAAGAAGAAGGCACTTGTTGATGGAGTGCCCTTTGTCAAAGGAAGCTTTGTGAAGCTCAGGCTTCTCCTGAAGTCCATGGTTCAGATCAGCAGGCGGCTTTTTGAGTGTCGTAATGAATGATGCCTCCAGCAAGCCAAATAGCCTGGGGACCTGTGGCCATTTAGCCTTGAAGCCATGTAGTCAGGCTCCTAGCTACCAAAAACCGAAACCAACCAACCCTGGGAAAGTTGCAAACCCTTGAGTAGTTCAGTAAAAGGAAGTTGCAGCGCAGCTGAGTGGCTCAGTGGACAGAGAGCTGGGCCTCAAGACCAGAGGTCGTAGGTTCGAATCTGACCCCAGACTTTTCTTCATTTTCTAACTCTGGGCAAGTACTACAAGCCAACAAAAATCTGTACTTTCTATTACTGCTGTCAACATTTGCTTTTGGAGTCACTGTGTCTCATTCATCACTTCCATGATGGCTCTTTGAAAATGGAATATCTAAAGGCGACTATTACTGAGTCACAGCAGAGTTGTAGTTTGAGATTATGTCCTTTTGTTCGTGATCCATAACTTCAATTTCCATACAAAGTTCCTCAATGAACACTTAAATTGATCGTGAGAACCATTTATCATTAGATATTGTAAAGAATCCTAAGGGGGTGGGTGGGCGGCTGGGTAGCTCAGTGGATTGGGCGGCTGGGTAGCTCAGTGGATTGAGAGCCAAGCCTAGAGGTGGGAGGTCCTAGGTTCGAATCCGGCCTCAGCCACTTCCCAGCTGTGTGAACCTGGGCAAGTCACTTGACCCCCATTGCCTAGCCCTTACCACTCTTCTGCCTTGGAGCCAATACACAGTATATATATATATATATATATATACATATATATACATATACATATACATATACATATACATATATATATAATATACAGTATATATATAAGGGTTTAAAAAAAAGAAATAACTTGACTGGCATCGATGAATAGAATTAACATTTTAAAACAATATAATTAACATCTAAAAGAAAAAAATATTCATCCTGGGGTTGAGAAATCCCTTTAATATTAAAAATAGAAGCCAAGAAAGGAATTATTATTGGACATCCCTCTCAGGCAATGGAAATGATAGAAATCTCTCCACTACCTGTCTGGCTCTATGACCAGAGGTGGCAGTTCCAATTTTGCTCCCCAAGGAAGTTCTTTCCTATTGTCAAGCTGGTCTCTGCTGGTATCCTCCTTATGCAGTTCCACCTGTTGAGCTCTATTCAGATCGGAGCCATCCTGGGACCACAAAGAGAGCTGGGTAAGAGCAGGTGTGGATACAGCATGGACTCTTTCTTTAGTTCAGGTACCTCCCTGGGGACCTTTTGGGGAAGTCCTTCCTTCTATCCTCAGGCAGCAGCTTTGGAAATCAACCCACTGAAGAGCTTCCTCATGAAGGGTTATGGGTTGTTTTCAGCTGAGCTTTTTATGGCCACGGAGGGAAGGAAGAGAGGCTCAGCAAAAAGGGTTCAATCAGCTGGGCCTTGCACCGATTAGCCATTTGGCCAGCTTCTCCATTGTGCTTGTCCCAGAAGAAGAAGGCACTTGTTGATGGAGTGCCCTTTGTCAAAGGAAGCTTTGTGAAGCTCAGGCTTCTCCTGAAGTCCATGGTTCAGATCAGCAGGCGGCTTTTTGAGTGTCGTAATGAATGATGCCTCCAGCAAGCCAAATAGCCTGGGGACCTGTGGCCATTTAGCCTTGAAGCCATGTAGTCAGGCTCCTAGCTACCAAAAACCGAAACCAACCAACCCTGGGAAAGTTGCAAACCCTTGAGTAGTTCAGTAAAAGGAAGTTGCAGCGCAGCTGAGTGGCTCAGTGGACAGAGAGCTGGGCCTCAAGACCAGAGGTCGTAGGTTCGAATCTGACCCCAGACTTTTCTTCATTTTCTAACTCTGGGCAAGTACTACAAGCCAACAAAAATCTGTACTTTCTATTACTGCTGTCAACATTTGCTTTTGGAGTCACTGTGTCTCATTCATCACTTCCATGATGGCTCTTTGAAAATGGAATATCTAAAGGCGACTATTACTGAGTCACAGCAGAGTTGTAGTTTGAGATTATGTCCTTTTGTTCGTGATCCATAACTTCAATTTCCATACAAAGTTCCTCAATGAACACTTAAATTGATCGTGAGAAGCATTTATCATTAGATATTGTAAAGAATCCTAAGGGGGTGGGTGGGCGGCTGGGTAGCTCAGTGGATTGGGCGGCTGGGTAGCTCAGTGGATTGAGAGCCAAGCCTAGAGGTGGGAGGTCCTAGGTTCGAATCCGGCCTCAGCCACTTCCCAGCTGTGTGAACCTGGGCAAGTCACTTGACCCCCATTGCCTAGCCCTTACCACTCTTCTGCCTTGGAGCCAATACACAGTATATATATATATATATATATATATATATATATACATATATATACATATACATATACATATACATACATATACATATACATATATATAAAATATACAGTATATATATAAGGGTTTAAAAAAAAGAAATAACTTGACTGGCATCGATGAATAGAAATAACATTTTAAAACAATATAATTAACATCTAAAAGAAAAAAATATTCATCCTGGGGTTGAGAAATCCCTTTAATATTAAAAATAGAAGCCAAGAAAGGAATTATTATTGGACATCCCTCTCAGGCAATGGAAATGATAGAAATCTCTCCACTACCTGTCTGGCTCTATGACCAGAGGTGGCAGTTCCAATTTTGCTCCCCAAGGAAGTTCTTTCCTATTGTCAAGCTGGTCTCTGCTGGTATCCTCCTTATGCAGTTCCACCTGTTGAGCTCTATTCAGATCGGAGCCATCCTGGGACCACAAAGAGAGCTGGGTAAGAGCAGGTGTGGATACAGCATGGACTCTTTCTTTAGTTCAGGTACCTCCCTGGGGACCTTTTGGGGAAGTCCTTCCTTCTATCCTCAGGCAGCAGCTTTGGAAATCAACCCACTGAAGAGCTTCCTCATGAAGGGTTATGGGTTGTTTTCAGCTGAGCTTTTTATGGCCACGGAGGGAAGGAAGAGAGGCTCAGCAAAAAGGGGTCAATCAGGTGGGCCTTGCACCGATTAGCCATTTGGCCAGCTTCTCCATTGTGCTTGTCCCAGAAGAAGAAGGCACTT